>NC_133324.1:825332747-825632747 GCF_042186555.1 Aquarana catesbeiana | reverse complement strand
ACTTGGGAACAAAAATTCCTGCAAACCTGAAAGACATTTTTCCCCTCAACTACCAGACTTTTTTATCGACGTTAACTGCGGATCTCAAAAAATGGGACCCTTTGGCCCTGTCATGGTTTGGTCACTGTAATGTTCTTAAGATGAATGCGATGCCTAGACTCCTGTACCTATTACAAACAGGGCCATCTTAAGAGCATTATAGGCCCCCGGGCAATACAGTGCACTGGGGCCCTGTCTACACAATCACGCACGAGAATAAAAATGCAAATTATCAATAAGGCTATATTTATTGGTACTGCCAACAAAATCAGTGTTTAAACATTAACACAACGTTTGGACAATATAACTTTTGATGGGCACAGTGGCAGAGTTTGATGGGCACAGTGGCAGCGTTTGATGGGCACAGTGGCTGCTTTTGATGGGCACAGTGGCTGCGTTTGATGGGCACAGTGGCAGCTTTGATGGGCACAGTGGCTGTGTTTGATGGGCACAGTGGCTGTGTTTGATGGGCACAGTGGCTGTTTGATGGGCACAGTGGCAGCTTTGATGGGCACAGTGGCTGTGTTTGATGGGCACAGTGGCTGTGTTTGATGGGCACAGTGGCAGCTTTGATGCACAACTTGAACTTACTTAAGTAGACAGTGCTAGACTTACTTGAGGCCGCCGGCCTGGTGCAGTACAGTGTGTCACTCACAGCAGCAAGGCAGCACCAGCTATCAATCAGAGCCGTCTTTCCACTCTGCTCCCTCTCCATGCTGTCTGAAGAACATGGTAGAGGTGGGTGGAGCTTGTTCACTAGCCACTAGGGGCGGCCACGGTGCACTATAAATACTGGGGCGGCCGCGGCCTCTGACTGACATCACTGGTTGCTAGCTAGACGCCGGGTGGCCGGCGATTCTAGCAAGTGAGCGACCAGTGTAGTCAGTCAACTTAAGCAGCAGATTGCAGCGCTGAGGATCGGCCCTGGATGGCCCTCCAGGTAAGTGGGGCCCCCAGGCAACTGCCCAGCGTGCCCAGTGGAAAAAACTGCCCTGATTACAAACACTGCCTATTAAAATACCCCAGTCTTATTTTCACACTGTTCGATCAGCGTTTATAAAATTCATCTGGCGAGGTAAACATCCACGCCTTGGCAGAATGTTGTTGTTAAGACCCAAGCTCAGAGGCGGTATTGGATTCCCAGATCCTGTCCTGTATTACACTGCAACACATACGGCCAGGGTTGTTGACTGGTGCAGACGTAGCGACACAAAACTATGGGTAACACTGGAACAGGAAGCCGCTCATGCGCCGCTTGCTGGCTTACCGTGGGTAGAGAAAATCCACACTAAGCATATGACAGAGCCCTACTCTAGCGGAAATGGATAGATACTTTCATCTATCTTCACTGAGCAATTTCCCTTCACCAATGACGCCACTTGTTGGACATCCAGGGTTCAAACCCAACCTCACTGACCCAACTTTCCATTTGCAAGTTCCACAGGGGCTCCTGAAGGCCTCCCAATTTTTACAATCTTCCGGCTGGTTCCCTGTAGAGACTGTGCTCTCTGGACGAGCTCCTCTAACATTAGATCATTGGAGGACTAATCAGCTCTCACACTTTCTTGGCTCACTGCCTAAACCAACGCTATTTACCCGAAAACTTCACTCATTTGATGAACTTTGTCTGGGGGAGGGCCCGATTCGGGGCTCTCTCTCTACCGCTTACAAATCCTTGCTGGAACTCCATTCTGATAAGGATCCCCCGTACCTAGCAAAATGGGAGAGGGACTTGGGAGTTACATTTTCGGAACCCCAAAAGGAACAGATACTCTTTGCACAGAAGTCTGCTCTATGTAGCAAATATCAGAAGACCACATACAAAATAACTACACGATGGTATAGAACCCCATCAGTCCTGGCAAAGATATTCCCCAATCAAATGGACTGCTGTTGGCGCTGCGGCCTTCACCGGGGAACTATCCTGCACATTTTCTGGGAATGCCCTGTACTCAAAACTTTTTGGGAACCAGTCCTTAAACTCATACATAAATTTACTGATATTTCCCTACAGGACAACCCAGCCACGGTCCTATTAAACCTTTCTCCTTTATCAATGAAACGTTATCACAAATCCCTCCTCAAGCACTTCCTTAATGCTGCACGAGCGTGCATTCCGCCTTTATGGAAACAACAATCTACATCAACAGTGGCTCAATGGTTCGCAGGGCTGAATGATATAGAGAAAATGGAAGACTTGACCTCGGTTCTGCGAATTAAGGCAGAGGAACATAAGACCAGATGGTTTTATTGGGTCCAATTCCGCTTCTCTGATGAATTTCTCCAATACGCTTGAACAGGATTTTTGCCAGTGAATCCTGCTGTTTGACAGGTCCTGATGACCCAGGCTCCTGGGGATGACACATCTCCCTCCCTCCTGCAATCCCCACCCCCCCTGCTCCCCACCCACCCCTTTTGTTTCCCTTCTCCCCCCACCCTCTTTCTCCATCCCCTTCTAGTATTTTCTTTCTCACCTCGGTCTATCCCTGACTTCTACCTGATCTCAGCTAATTCCCAAAAAAAGAAAAAAGAGTGGTGTGCGCAGAACCTAGTAATACACACTGTTATAGACTTCCCACAGTGATCTGGTGGATCTCTCTTTTTCTGAATGGAGGGGATATGGCATTCTTTTGTGAACACAATTTTTTTCTTGTACAAAATGTACAGTCAGGTCCATAAATATCAGGACCTGACTGTATGTTACATCTAATGCAAGAGCACACCAGGAAGTGATTGCATTTATTAACTGCCTCAATCCCCAACATCCAGGTGTATTACGGACTGGTCCTAACTTTATTCCTTTTGCTATTATAGGGGTGTTGTCCCCATTATTTTAATACAGGACTTTATCTTTAGCAATTTACATGGAATGATCACGGACTCTTTCTGTTTATTTTTCAGCAGTTATGCTTCTTTTCCAAGTGCAATTATTATTTTTCATCTAGGCTGTCTCTTCCATCATCAGCAGATATTGACTTTATTTGAGTTCCCCTTATATATTAGTCAGTTCCCTTTCGAGGCACAGTTTCTTCCCCTTTCCCCTTCCACTCCCCCTTCCCTCCTTTCCCCTTCTTTCCCATTGATACCGTGGGCTTGAGCCTCCCAGGGACCATTATATGGATGCCCATACCTTATTATTCACAATTGTGTTACATTCCATACGTCATTGACGTGGCATGCGCATCCATATCCAGATTCTTGTCATCCAGACGATTGTTTATCTGTTTTTCATTTTTGTGTGTTTTGTCTATGTCCTGTGCTGTTTGTAGCCACACTCAGAGGTGACTTGATGCTGGCGTCTCTGGCTGTTTGTCTAGTTTTTTCAGTATCCCAATTATTTTCTCCTTTTGAGGAGTTTTATAGTGATTTTTATTTATTAATACAATTCTAATCATTTTTCACTTTCCTATATATTGTATACTGTGTCACTCATTTTGGTCCTCTGGTTCCTTTCAGCCTTGATTAGGACAACCCAGTTTTTTGTATATGAAAAAAGGTATTTACACAGATTTTTTTTTACCAGCGGTATACAGTATAAGTAGGTAGAGGAGGAAGCAGTGGTTTTAGGAATATTTCTATGTAGCTTTTACTTCCACTTTAAAACTGTATGCCAGAATAGGCAAATTTTGACTAAATACAAGAGGCTTGTGTATTCTTATTTGTTGTACTTTGTGAATTTATTTCAGATCTATGCAATAATCCATTGCCTCTGTGCAGGATATTCCTGTATTAAAGACACTGCTGCTGTCTGCCATGTGCAGGGTGACTGGTTTGTATCTGCCCTCCTCTAGTTTTCTGAAGGCATTGGGTGGGCCTGTTGGGACCCTCCCACGGCGTTACTCTCTGCACAGCCCAGTGAGTCATTGCTACGTTTACAAGGTAATATCTTTCGTTGGAAAATAAATTTGGTGCACACAAAGTAGATTTATATGCATTGTGGCTATTGAGGAATATATTTAATTAAGTTTTTGTGTCCGGAGTTAAATATGAAGTAATGAAGCAATGATGACATCAACAACCCCAGAGATGGCACCTTCAAAAAATAATCGGCAGTGCCATATTTCTTTCTTCTAAGGCCATGCTTACATCAGGCATACTAAAGCGTATGCCCATGAAAGGTCGTGACTACCTGCACTGGGACGCATAGGTGTGTAGCACTTACCCCTGCAGAAGCTGCTGGAGATGATGGGTTCTCTGTTCTTCCAGGACTCTCTAAGCTGCTAGGTCCCCAATGACTGGCCCCTCACACCTGGGTAACTTAGCAATGGTATGCTACCATTCTATAATAATACACAGATAGGCCACAACAAACTGGATAGTAGCTAAAGTAAGTATATTGTGTTAAAGCAAGTCAAACACAATGCATAAACCTAGGCAGACAACTAAACACATTTAAAAATGCTGGACTAAATAGCGTGAACACTGGCCTTTCATTTATTTGGCAATTGACATTTGATATACTGCAACAGATCTAACTAAATATTAGCTGGATATAAATGGTGAAAAATATAATGGCAGTATATATCCCAAAAAGGTGTCCTCAAGTGTACTCTGCACATACAGCCCTAATAGTGGGTGGGTGTGCGGCTTCATAACAAAGGGGTACCCCTGGATTTGCCTATTTATCAGTATAAGCCAGCTATCGTTGGGGCCCTTCTTTAAGGTGGTACACATGTAGCTGTTCCTTCAAGAGTGTGCAATAGGTGGGTGATGGACTGCTAAGCAAGGAGCAGTCTCTTTTGTGTTTTGAATTGTAGCAGATTCCCTTGACCTAATCATGAGATACAGAAGGCTATAACATTTGTAGCCACAGTGACCATTTGAGTGGTGAAATACTGACACACAGCCATATGGAGATGGTTGTCTGAGCCCCCCATACATTATAAGTGTTATAAAGATGTAGTTATTGGGTAATTTATTACACTGGACATATATATTGGATAGTTGGGTGAGCTTGAGTCAGCACTTGATTCTTTGTGTTGGGTTTCTTTTGTACCCTTGCACTCTCCCCTGGTGGGTATAATTTACAAGCGAGAAGGTATCTTCTGTTAATATAAGCAATAGTTAATCATATATGTACACAATTTCACAGGATTTATACATATTTATATGTAGTTTTATGTTTATTGTAGAACCAGCCCCTGTTGTGCTCCTGAAGATGCAGAATAATTTCCAAAAAACACATTAGCAGAAATCTCCATGCCTCCGCTGCATTAGCATATCTAATAACACATTGACAGATTGAGTCATAGGATCATACAAATTTATTCAATAGTATATGCTGGAGGGGCCAATGCTTCATATATAAAAATGGCATTGTGAAATTGTAAGAATTTTTCATAATTTAATATGAATAAAATACATTTCTGATGTTATATTTTGTGATGTGTGAGTACCTTAGAAGTCTGCTATGGTGCTAGCTTTTGTGCTAATTATTTTTTGGATGGGATGTGGTAGCCTTATAAAGAACAAGCCCACCTCCACAAAACTTCAGATACACTAGACATACAGTGCCTTGAAAAATTATATATAACCCTTGACATTTTCCACATTTTGTCATGTTACAAATAGAAAAGTAATGTATTTTATTGGCATTTTATGCGATAGACCAACACAAAGTGGCATATAATTGTGGAGCAGAAGGAAAATGATTAATGGTTTTCAACATTTTTTACAAATAAATATGTGAAAAATGTGGCGTGCATTTATATTCAGCCCCCTTTACTCTGATACCCCTAACTAAAATCTGGTGGAACCAATTACCTTCTGAAGTCACCTTATTAGTAAATAGAGTCCACCTGTGTGTAATTTAATCTCAGTATAAATACAGTCACCCTGTGAAGCCCTCAGAGGTTTATTAGAGAACCTTAGTGAGCAAACAGCATCATGAAGGCTAAGGAACACACCAGACAGGTCAGGGATAAAGTTGTTCAGAAGTTTAAAGCAGGGTTAGGTTATAAAAAAATATCCCAAGCTTTGAACATCTCACGGAGCACTGTTCAATCCATCATCTGAAAATGGAAAGAGTATGGCACAACTGCAAACCTGCCAAGACATGGCCTCCAGCCTAAACTGACAGGCCGGGCAAGGAGAGCATTAATCAGAGAAGCAGCCAAAAGGCCCATAGTAATTCTGGAGAAGCTGCAGAGATCCACAGCTCAGGTGGGAGAATCTGTCCACAGGACAACTATTAGCCATGCACTCCACAAATCTGGCCTTTATGGAAGAGTGGCAAGAAGAAAGCCATTGTTGAAAGAAAGCCATAAGAAGTCCATAAGAAGTTTGCAGTTTGTGAGAAGCCATGTGGGGGACACAGCAAACATGTGGCAGAAGGTGCTCTGGTCAGATGAGCCCAAAACTGAACTTCTTGGCCTAAAAGCAAAAGGCTATGTGTGGCGGAAAACTAACACTGCACATCACCCTGAACACACCATCCCCACCGTGAGACATAATGGTGGCAGCATCATGTTGGGGGGATGCTTTTCTTCAGCAGGGACAGGGAAGCTGGTCAGAGTTGATGGGAAGATGGATTGATACGGGGTAATCTTAGAAGAAAACCTCTTAGAGTCTGCAAAAGGCTTGAGACTGGGGCGGAGGTTCACCTTCCAGCAAGACCCTAAACATACAGCCAGAGCTACAATGGAATGGTTTGGATCAAAGCATATTCATGTGTTAGAATGGACAGTCAAAGTCAGACCTAAATCCAAATGAGAATCTGTGGCAAGACTTGAAAATTACTGTTCACAGATGCTCTTCATCCAATCTGACAGAGCTTGAGATATTTTGCAAAGAATAGGTAAAAAAGTCACTCTCTAGATGCGCAAAGCTGTTAGGCTGCTTTCACACTGGGGCGGTAGGGGGCGTCGGCGGTAAAACAGCGCTATTTAGAGCGCTGCTTTACTGTGGTATTCGGCCGCTAGCGGTGCGGTTTTAACCCCCGCTGGTGGCCGAAAAAGGGTTAAAACCGCTCGTATAGCGCGGCTATAGCCGCGGTATTGCCGCGGTATAGCCGTGCTGTCCCATTGATTTCAATGGGCAGGAGCGGTTTAGGAGCGGTGAATACACCGCTCCTTCACCGCTCCAAAGATGCGGCTGGCAGGAGTTTTTTTCTTCTCCTGTCAGCGCACCGCTTCAGTGTGAAAGCCCTTGGGCTTTCACACTGAACAAACAGCAACGGCTGTTTTGGGTCGGTTTGCAGGCGCTATTTTTAGCGCAATAACGCCTGCAAACCGCCCCAGTGTGAAAGGGGTCTTAGAGACATCCCCAAAAAGACTTTCAGCTGTAATTGCAGTGAAAGGTGGTTCTACAAAGTATTGACTCAGGGGGACTGAATACAAATGCACGCCACACTGTTCATATATTTATTTGTAAAAAAATTTGAAAACCATTTATCATTTTCCTTCCACTTCACAATTATGTGCCACTTTGTGTTGGTTTATCACATAAACTCCCAATAAAATACATTTACGTTTTTGGTTGTAACATGACAATGTCAAGGGGTATGAATACGTTTTCAAGGCACTGTACATTTTATGAGATGGACTGCGCAGTGAGTGTGGCCCTCCCATTTGGAAAGATTCCCTCACATTTTGTTATTGCATCTGCAGGACAGGAAGTGAAGGGAGATCTCCTGAGTGGGACACAGACAGCAGACAATAACCTAATATGGGAGGAAGTGTTGAAAACCATAAACTAAACTATCCCTAATCTATCCAAAGCCAAAAAAAATAAAATTGCTTATACATGCATGTTAAAGCTTCAACCAATAAATTAGTATGGATATCGGACACTTTGGAAAACCCAAAAAGAAGGTGTTAAGCAATATAAGGTGTTTGCTGTGCAGGGCAAGGGCATCTCAAATTAAGTAAATTTTTGTCTGCAGTAAACTCTATATTTTTACTAATACAGTTGTGCTCATAAGTTTACATACCCTGGCAGAATTTCTGATTTCTTGGCCATTTTTCAGAGAATATGATTGATAACACAAAAACTATTCTTTCACTCATGGTTAGTGTTTGGCTGAAGCCATTTATTATCAGTCAACTGTGTATACTCTTTTTAAATCATAATGAAAACAGAAAACTACCCAAATTACCCTGATCAAAAGTTTACATGCCCCAGTTCTTAATACCATATATTGCCTCCTTTGACACCTTGAAGTCTTTTGTGGTATTTGTGGATGAGGCTCTTTATCTTCTCAAATGGTAAAGATGCCCATTCCTCTTGGCAAAAAGCCTCCAGTTCCTGTAAATTCTTGGGCTGTCTTGAATTAACTGCACGTTTGAGATCTCCCCAGAGTGGCTCAATGATATTGAGGTCAGCAGACTGTGATGGCCACTCCAGAACCTTCACTTTATTCTGCTGTAGCCAATGACAGGTTGACTTAGCCTTGTGTTTTGGATCATTGTCATGTTTGAATATCCAAGTACATCCCATGCGCAGCTTCCTGGCTGATGAATGCAAATGTTCCTCCAGTATTTCTTGATAACATACTGCATTCATCTTGCCATCAATTTTGACCAAATTTCCTGTGCCTTTGTAGCTCATACATCCCCAAAACATCAGCGAACCACCTCCGTGTTTCATGGTAGGAATGGTGTACCTTTCATCATAGGCCTTGTTGACTCCTCTCCAAATGTAGCGTTTATGGTTGTGGCCAAAAAGCTCAATTTTGGTCTCATCACTCCAAATGACTTTGTGCCAGAAGGTTTGATGCTTGTCTCTGTGCTGTTTGGCGTATTGTAAGCGGGATACTTTGTGGCATTTGCGTAGTAATGGCTTTCTTCTGGCGACTCGACCATGCAGCCCATCTTTCTTCAAGTGCTTCCTTATTGTGCATCTTGAAACAGCCACACCAGATGTTTTCAGAGAGTCCTGTATTTCACCTGAAGTTATTTGTGGGTTTTTCTTTGCATCCCGAACAATTTTCCTGGCAGTTGTGGCTGAAACCTTAGTTGGTCTACCTGACCGTGGTTTGGTTTCAACAGAACCCCTCATTTTCCACTTCTTGATTAGAGTTTAAACACTGCTGATTGGCATTCTAAATTCCTTGGATATCTTTTTATATCCCTTTCCTGTTTTATACAGTTCAACTACCTTTTCCCGCAGGTCCTTTGACAATTCTTTTGCTTTCCCCATGACTCAGAATCCAGAAATGTCAGTGCAGCACTGGATGAAAGATGCAAGGGTCTGTCAGGAGTCCACAACATCATTGACCTTTATACACACACTAATTATAAGCAAACAGATCACAGGTGAGGATGGTTACCTTTTAATAGCCATTCAAATCCCTTTGTGTCAACTTGTGTGCATGTTATCAGGCCAAAATCACCAGGGTATGGCAAGTTTTGATCAGGGTCATTTGGGTAGTTTTCTGTTGTTATTGCGATTTAAAAAGAGTAAACACGGTTAATTGATTATAAACGGCTTCAGCCAAACACTAACCATGAGTGAAAGAAAAGTTTTTGTGTTATCTTTCATATTCTCTGAAAAATGGCCAAGAAATCATAAATTCTGCCAGGGTATGTAAACTTATGAGCACAACTGTAAGTACAAAAAGGCCATGTACCTCGGGGTGGCTGGTTGGGGTGCTTTGTGTTTTTTATTGTCCCCCCATGAGTGCCCTATAATTCCTCTTCTTTTTTTCTTTTATTTTTCTTTTTTGCTTCCCCCCTTTCCTCTTCCCCATGAATCCCCCCCCTTCCCTTCCCCAGACCTGCTCCTTCACCTCGTTTTTTTTTTTTTTGTCCTGTTTGGTTAATATAATGAATAATATGTATTAATATATGTTCTTTTTTTGTTAAGATTTTCTTTTTTTTTCAGTTGGCATCTCCAAGCGTGTGTGATTTCACACACTTCTATAATCTATTATTGTCTGCTTAACCACTTAAGCCCCGGACCATTTGGCTGGCCAAAGAGCAGAGCACTTTTTGCGATTCGGCACTGCGTCGCTTTAACTGACAATTGCGCGGTCGTGCGATGTGGCTCCCAAACAAAATTGACGTCCTTTTTTTCCCACAAATTGAGCTTTATTTTTGGTGGTATTTGATCACCTCTGCAGTTTATATTTTTTGAGCTGTAAACAAAAATTGAGCGACAATTTTGAAAAAAACGCATTATTTTTTACTTTTTGCTATAATAAATATCCCCAAAAAATATATAAAAAATTTTTTTTTCCTCAGTTTAGACCGATTCTTCTATATATTTTTGGTAAAAAAAATCACAATAAGCGTTTATTGATTGGTTTGCGCAAAAGTTATAGCGTCTACAAAATAGGGGTTAGTTTTATGGCATTTTTATTAATAATTTTTTTCTTACTAGTAATATCGGCGATCTGCGAATTTTATCGTGACTGCGACATTATGGCGGACACATCGGACAATTTTGAGACATTTTTGGGACCATTGTCATTTTTACAGCGATCAGTGCTCAATGGAGCCGGTTCACACACCCCTGGGGCGGTTGCGGTCCGCATTTGGAAAGGGTCCTATGCGTCTTTGGCTCTGAATCAGGTGCGAATTCAGGCAGAAATTCAGACCTGATTCCCACCAGATTCGGTGAACAGGGATGCACCGGACTCTGTGAGTCGTGGCCACAGCATGTGTGAACCCGGCCTTAGCCTGTAGCAGCTCATACTACTTGGATCATCATCATGTTGACAGGATCAACGGTGGTGCAGCTGAGCTCAGAGTTCTGTAGTGATATATGTGGCAACCCAGTTGTAAAATCCTGTCAATCCATGCAGTTGGCAACTGAAAGGAATGTACAGCCATCAAGGATATCATTAAAACAGGTTTAATCTACGCAGGATGTGGAAACCTTACAAGAAGACCTAAACAAATTAATTAGGTGGGCAACTGATGGCAAATCAGGTTTAATGTTGAAAAATATAAAGTAATGGCATGCAATGCCAAGCTGCTGCACGCAAAGCAAACAGAATATTGGCATGCATTAAAAAGGGGATTCACTCCAGAGATAAAACGATAATTCTCAAACTCTACAAGACTCTGGTCCGGCCGCACCTGGAGTATGCCATCCAGTTCTGGGCAGCAGTCCTCAGGAAGGATGTGCTGGAACAGGAGAGAGTCCAGAGAAGGGCAACAAAGCTAATTAAGGGACTGGAGGATCTCAGCTATGGGGAAAGACTACAAGCATTGAACTTATTCTCTCTGGATTGGAGACGCTTGAGAGGGGATATGATATCAATGTAGAAATATCATACTGGTGACCCTAACATAGAGAAAAAACTTTTCAGTGGAAGGAAAGACACGCGGTCATGCACTAAAATTAGAAAAGAAGCGGAGTTCCAACGACATGTTCTAATTTTTTTTTAAGCACTTCTAAAGGTCAGAACATAAACATATAACACTCACTTGTTTAGAAGATTTTGTCCCCCGTTGTCTGCTGTAATATAAAAAATTAAGTTATATAATCGTGTCCTGGCCGTTCCAATTTTTCTTGTGGGCATGTGAAGCCCACAAGCACTATCTTCCTGGTTACGGTACTGCTGCTGGACCAGCATGCACCGCCCTGTTCTCACGCAATGCGCTGTAGCAGGGCTGTAAAGTATACAGGTTGCCATAACAACGGGCGGCATCGTCGGAAGTGCCCGCCCCGTTGTTATGGCAACCTAACCCTCGGCGCAGCACACTGACTCCTGGGAAATGATGACACACATCTCCCAGGAGCAGTAGCGAGCGGAGGCGCCAAGGGAAGTGACGTCAGGAGCCCAGGTGCTGAAGGAGGCAGACTTCATGCACATTAATGACATTTTTTTTTTTCTGGGTGGAACTCCACTTTAAAGTGGAGATCCACCCAAAAGTGGAACTTCTGCTTATTCGTCCCCCCCCTCCGGTGCCACATTTGGCACCTTTCAGGGGGGAGGGGGGACCTGTTTTTGACAGGTCCTCTTCCCCACTTCTGGGAGACCAGGCCGCGGTGAAGTACGTCAGCAGCTCGGCCCCCCTCCTCCTCCCTCCCCTTCTGCCGGGCCAGTGAGAGAGAGCAGTGCGATTCGCGCATGCGCAGTAGGGAAGCGGCCATGAAGCTGAAAGGCTACACTGCCCGGTTCCCTTACCAGCAATGGCGGTGGCAGCACCTGACCAGACCATGTGATCATCAGCTGCGGGGCCAACATTGCTGGACTCCAGGCCAGGTAAGTGTCCTAATGTTAAAAGTCAGCCGCTACAGTATGTGTAGCTTCTGACTTTTAATTTTTAAAGGGGCGGGCGGAACTCCTCTTGAGCCCTGGTTCACACTGAGCTGCGGAAATGAAGCCGTGCGAGTTCAGCTGAACTCGCATGATTTCACTCCCGCATGTCAGTCCCAAATTCGGCGCCGATTTCACAGCCATCTGTGCAGGTTTCTGCACAGATGTCAATGAAAATCACACCCTGAAAACGCATAAAGTAGTACAGAAACTACTTTTTGAAATCGGTGCGGCGCTGCAAATGCAGCATCGCACCGATTAGGACTAGGGATGGGCCGAACGGAACCCTGTTCAGTTCGCACCAGAACTTTCGAACACCGCGAAAGTCCGGACCTGAATAACGAACCCCATTAAAGTCAATGGGACCCGAACGTCAAAAATCAAAAGTGCCCATTTTGAAGGCTTATATGCAAGTAGTTGGGCATACAATGGTTATAGGGGTCCAGGTCCTGCCTTGGGGGGGCATGTATCAATAAAAAAAAGTTTGTGAAAACGTAATTTTTAAATGAGCAGTGATTTTCAGATTTTTAAAGTGAAAGCATAAAAATGAAAAATTCCTTCCAATATAGTGCCTGGGGAGTCCTCTTAGTATACCTGTAAAGTGGCAGATCTGTACCATGTCTAGAATCTTCTGCAGCAATAATTGCATTTATAAAGCCCAAAAAAATAAAATTTTCCCTGCAAGCTGCCTTCATTTTGCTCAGCAACAGCTGGGGAGCCAGTGTGTATGATGAGGCCACAATGTAGAGCACTGGGAACAAGATTAGAGATTTTTTGGATACATTCCGGTATCACTTTGACTTTGTATAGAAGTTACGGGTGCGTAAAAATAGGTCTTTGGGTGTCGGTGGCGCCTTCCCACAGTAACCCTATAGAGGTACTCTTGATGAAAGTAAGAATTGGCCTTGCTGTAAAAAATTGCAATGATATGCACCTGTCAAACAGGTGTAGAAAAATTACTCTTTGGGTGTTGGGGGCACCTTCCCACCATAACCCTATAGAGGTACTCTTGATGAAAGCAAGAATTGGCCTTGCTGTAAAAATTGCAATGATATGTACCTGTCAAACAGGTGCTGAAAAATTGGTCTTTGGGTGTTAATTGTGCCCATGAAACCTATGCCAAAACCTATACCAAAAGCAAAAATCTATACCTATACCAAAACCTATACCAAAAGCAAGTGGCTGACACTGTGGTCAAATAACTCAGCTGACTCCTCAATGGCTGATGTTGAGGCTATGGCAGGAATAGATGTGGACAAGGAAGCAGGTTTATCCACTCTGGCAACTGCAGGGGACTGCATACTTGTCTCTGCTTGCGTGACAGAGGATGAGGAGGATGAGGAAGGTTTAGTAAGCCAGTCCACCACCTCCTCTGCAAGCTGTGGCTGGATAGCATGGGCACTAAACAGTGACGGCCAGCTCTAGGAAGGGTTCTGGTCATCCCAAACATCTTCCATTTAAGGATTATGGAGGCCACTGTGCTCTTAGGAACCTTATGTGCAGCAGAAATTTTTTGTAACCTTGGCCAGATCTGTGCCTTGCCACAATTCTGTCTCTGAGCTCTTCAGGCAGTTCCTTTGACCTCATGATTCTCATTTGTTCTGACATGCACTGTGAGCTGTAAGGTATTATATAGACAGGTGTGTGGCTTTCCTAATCAAGTCCAATCAGTATAATCAAACACAGCTGGACGCAAATGAAGGTGTAGAACCACCTCAGATGACCAGAAGAAATGGACAGCACCTGAGTTAAATATATGAGTGTCACAGCAAAGGGTCTGAATACTTAGGACCATGTAATATTTCAGTTTTTCTTTTTTAATAAATCTGCAAAAATGTCAACAATTCTGTGTTTTTCTGTCAATATGGGGTGCTGTGTGTACATTAATGAGGAAAAAATGAAATTAAATGATTTTAGCAAATGGCTGCAATATAACAAAGAGTGAAAAATTTAAGGGGTTCTGAATACTTTCCGTCCCCACTGTAGGTTGAACTAGATGGACTTGTGTCTTTTTTCAACCTCACCAACTAAGCTACTATGTTACTATGTAATCACAGTCTCTAGCACCAGGGATCTTGGGCTAATAAGATCCCTGATGGTTAGAGACTGGTATTAACCTTTTTATTGCAAACAGATCCTTGCTGGCTGTACATAACTAAAGTGGTTGTAAAGACTCAAGGTTTTTTACCTTCGAGCATTCTATGAATGAAGGTAAAAAAACCTTCTGTGTTCCACTCCCCTGCACCCCCCTCCCCCCAATACTCACTTGAGCTCGATCTTCCTCTAGTGATGTACACAGGAGCCTTGGCTCTCCAGGGACTCTCACTTCTCATTGGCTGAGCAGCAGCGGGAGCCATTGGCTCCTGCTGCTGTCATTTAAAGCCAGTGAGCCAATCAGCAGACAGAGGAGGCAGGGATGAGCTGTGGCTCTGTGTGTGTTAATGGTGTGTCAAGCTCCTTGCTCTGGGGGCACTCGGCAGGAGGGAGGGGCCAAGAGCACCAACGAGGGACCTGAGAAGAGGAGGATCGGGCTGCCCTGTGCAAAACCATTACAGGGCAGGTAAGTATGACATATTTGTTATTTTAAAAAAAATAAAACTTTTAACCACTCCAGAAGATTTATCCCTCTTCATGACCAGGCCATTTTTTGCAATACAGCATGGTCATGCAACGCTGTACCCAAATAAAATGTATGTCCTTTTTTCCCCACAAATAGAGCTTTCAGTGCTAGCTACGGTGCTAGCTTTTTGCTTATTATTTTTTAGATGGGATGTGGTAGCCTTATAAAGAACAAGCCCACCTCCACAAAACTTCAGATACACTAGACATACAGTGCCTTGAAAAAGTATTCATAACCCCTTGAAATTTTCCACATTTTGTCATGTTATAAATAGAAAAGTAATGTATTTTATTGGGATTTTATGTGATAGACCAACACAAAGTGGCATATAAATGTGAAGCGGAAGGAAAATTATTAATGGTTTTCAATGGGGGGGCGGAGCCGGCGCACAGCATGTGAGGACGGCAGGGACAGAGCTCTCTCTGCACATTCCTGATACTGACCAGATCCTGTGAGCTAAATGCTCGAATTTCAGCCTGGACTGCTGGGGCTTGAGTGAGGGATTCTCCGGGGATGGTGAAATATGGGCCACCCTGGCCAAAAACACCAGGAGAGCAGCTAGCCCGCTTTGCCTGGGGCTCTTAAGATGGTGCCGCAGCGCCGGAGGAGGAGGAATGGCCACCGCTACCGACACATGAGGATACAGCACGGCCAGTGCCTAATACCCCAGATCGGGTGAGTCCCAGAGTGCAGAGAGATTACACCACACGCAGGGGAAGATCCATGGACAGGGGGGATGACCGCATGCTTAGAGCTGGCAGGGCCCTGGAGGAGGATGAGAAGCCATCCCTCACACAAATCATGGCAGCCATACAGGGGTGCCAAAATTTTGGGGAACTGAAGGTGGAATTCTCCTTTATGAAGCATGACATGCAGAAGCTCAGAGAAAAGGCACAGGCTACTGATCACCGCATTGCTTCTTTGGAGGACACTGTCAGACCTATGAGCACAGATGTTCAGGTGATTAAAAAAACCCTCTCTGAACACACTATAAAAATGGCCGACATGGAGGACCGCATGAGAAGGAACAACATAAGGCTGGTGGGGTTCCCTGAGGGGGTGGAAGGAAACCATCCTGAGGAGTTCTTGGAGGAGTGGTTAAAAGTGCATATGGCCCCAGGTACTTTTACTGATATGTTTGCAATAGAAAGGGCACACTAAGTCCCGGGTAGAGCACCACCGAAGGGAGCAATCCCCAAATTGCAAAGATCCCACACTTCAGGGACAGAGAGAATATCCTGAAAGTGGCCAGGACTGGGCCTGAACTAAAGTTCAATAATTACCGGATATCTATTTATCTTGATTTTTCAGCTACCACGCAAAAACAGAGAGCTTCTTTTTACCAGATTAAGAAACGGCTTCGAGAATTGAACTTGATCTATAGTATGCTGTACCCTGCGAAGCTGCGCATTGTGGACAATGGAAAAGTAAATCCCATGGAGGCCTCCCCATAGGATAGGATAGGATCTCCCCGCAACCCCCATAGTACCTCATACACTTACAGCAGGGGTCCTGAGGGATGACTGTGGGAACAGAGTGAGGAATGTATTATTGCCTGGATGCATCCTTAATGTTCTTCTTCTCCTTGCTTTGTTTCCCTGATACCAGGATGAACTGCCTAGAGACATGTTGGCATGCCTTACCCACCTGGTAGTCCAGGGGGCTAATTATGCTGCTCAGAAGATGGAGTATGTCCGGTTATATGTTTATCTGCTCAGAGTATCCTACGGCATAAAAGGAATCTGCGGAGGGTTCTGCTCACTGCAAACTTGAAGAGAAGAACAGGGCACGGGGAGGGGAGAAAGTTTGGGTTTTTTTTCTTTTCTCTTTAACTGTATTTTCTCTCTTTTTTGTCGAACTTTTTTCTTCATGCTTGAACTTGCACCTCACGGTGCTGGAGCCTGTGAGACTAATTTGAGTATCACATCCATTGTACCCACTTTTTGGGTAGAGGTTATGGGAATTAAGTGTCTGGCAAGTTGGGGTCGGGTGTAGGGTGGGGGGTGGGAGACGTGGGTGGGGAAGAGATGTTGGGACAATTGTCATTATGTTCACTGTGTGCTCTCGCTATCCAGTATGTCTGAAATGTATGTCATCTGCCTTGTTTACTGTCGCCTTGTGGAGGTGAAGGACAGGAGTCGTGGAGCCCTGAATGGTGCCCTTCACCATTGTCAGGGGGAGGGAGATATTCTTGCTCATAATTGCTATGGCTGTGAATCTTAGAGTAGTGTCTTGGAACGTTCGAGGCCTTAATTCTAAATTTAAGCTCTCCTTGGTATTTGATTACATCAAAAAATATAAACCACATTTGATTTTATTGCAGGAGACTCACCTGCAGGGTTCCAGGACTCTTTCTCTGAAATGGGCACATGTTGCTGGAGCCTATCATTCCAGTTATTCCTCCTATGCTAGGGGAGTCTCCACTTTGATGGCAAAATCTATGCCCATATGCATTCATGCGATTAAAACTGATAAAGGGTAGATATGATGTTCTAGTGATAAAAGTTCATAATAGATTTCTGACATTTGTGATATATGTACCCCCTCCCTTCTCCTTGTCTCATTTGAATGACATGCTACGCGCTGTTTATGAGATAGCGGAGGGGAGGATTTTCATTTTGGGAGACCTGAATGCGGTGGCAGATCCGGCACTGGATAGGCTGGGTGCGCCACCGGGGACTCCTGCACCACTTGCGGGATGGCTGTCTGCAAATGGCTTCTGTGATATATGACGGGTTAGGCATCCGGAGAGCAAGGAATTCTCCTGTTACTCTGAGACGCATAAGAAGCTGTCCAGAATAGACACCGTGCTAGCTGAAACTGACGGTCTGCAAATGATGGGGGAGGTGCTATATTTACCCAGAGTACACTCGGACCACTCTCCTATGCTACTGGATATCACATTGGGGCAGAGATAAGGGATCCGTCACTGGTGGATGGAAGCTAGCTGGTTGCAGGAAGAATATGTAAAGATTAAATGCACTGAGGCTATCCAGCGGTTCTGGAAGGAAAACCAGACCACTGGATCTGACCTCCTCCAGTGGGAGACATTTAAAGCCACTTAAGAGGGGTATTTATTGCAGAGGTGAGTGGGTTTAAGAAGCAGTTAGCTTCTTCGATACAGAACATGGAACGGGAACTATCCCTAGCAGAAGCAGAATACGTTAGACAACTGGCTGAGGAAGGCCTGAGGACTCTGCAGGACGGGACTTGGGCTTATAGAGAGGTATTGACAGACCAGACTACCAATCTTAGACTTGCACAACGTAGACACATTATTGAGTTTGGAGACAAAAATAGTAGACTGTTAGCGTACTTGGCAAAACCAGAGTATATAATGAGTGTATATGACCAGGGCAGAGATGAGGTGAGCGACTCCGTGGGTATCCTACAAGCCTTCACCCACCTCTATAAAGAACTTTATAAGTCATGCGCCCCTCTGGGGGGGCAGTACTCTGACAATTATCTGAATGATATTGACTTGCCTCGGCTAACAAGCGAGTACTGTAATATCCTGGAAGCAGACATTACTGTGGAGGAGGTGGAGGGAGCAATTTCTTCCTTTGCTCCTAGGAAATCTCTGGGTCTTGATGGAATGCCCTCGGAGTGGTATCACACCTTTGGGAGTGGGCTAGCACCCCGTAGCACCCCGTATCTTACGAGGGTTCACAGCTGCTAGGTTGGAGGGCAGACTTCCTCCCTCTATGAGAGAGGCCCTAGTGTTCTTAATACATAAAGGGGGAAAGGATCCTAAAGAATGTGAATCCTATCTCGATGATGAACGTCGACACCAAAATTAAAAATAAAGAAAAGGGAGATGTGCGCAAATGAATATCAGGAGACTTTTTGTTAACCTGCAAACTGTGCATGACAATTCTTGGAAGAGAGTAGTGGCCTCTGTAGACACCAAGAAGGCCTTTGATTCGGTTGAGTAGGATTACCTGTTTGGGCTTCTGGAGACAATGGGATTTGGGCCTGTATTTATCTCGTGGGTAAAATTGTTATACACAGAACCATTAATTAGAGTGAGAGTGAATGGGATTATATAGGAACCCTTCCCTGTTCTCCGGGGGACCAGACAGGGATGCCCGTTGTCTCCTCTTTTATTTGCCCTGGCCATAGAGCCCTTGGCGGCTAAACTGAGAGACAGTGCTCATATGAATAGACTTAGGGTGGGAGGGATAGAGGAACGTGTCTACCTCTATGCCCATGACATGCTCCTATAACTGTAGGATCCCGGTGCTTCATTGTCCACGGCTTTTCAATTGATACAGGAGTTTGGAGATTATTGTAGTTTTCGTATCAATTGGTCTAAATCATACCTATTTCCTATTGATGATGCAGTGGCAGTTCCGGTGGACTGCCTCATCCAGCTATCTCAATCATTTAAATACCTGGGGGTGGTGGTTCAACTTCCCATATCTGGATTCCTGGACCTCAATCTGAGACCAGTGATACGGGCGCTTCGGGAGAGAGTACAGAGATGGCGAAACATGACGCTGACGGTAATGGGTAGCATAAACCCTATTTAAAATGATCTTTCTTCCAAAGCTGCTGTACATTCACTCAAACTCACCTGTGTACGTCTCGGTGAAAGTATTCAGGAACATAGACTCTATTGTGGTGGAATTTTTGTGGGAATCCAGGGCCCCCAGGATCTCTCTGGCAGTACTGAAGCTACCTGTGACAATAGAGGTTTATCCATGCTAGATCAAAGATCCTATTTCTTTGCGTCTCAATTGACATTCTTGCATTGGTGATGCTTCCCCCAGGTTCCTAACGCCACTACTTTACTGGAAGCGGCAGTCACTACTTCACAGGAAACCCTATTGAATATGCTGTTCAGGAACAGGATACAGGGGAGGAAGGTGGCATCGGTAATGGCGCTCCCAGGTAGGGTGTTTCACCTATGTGCGCAGAGAATGGCGAATGACCTATTATGGATGTCACCTAATTGTCCTTTGTGGTGCAATAAATCCCTAAATGAGTTCTGTAAACTAGAAGATGGGTATAGATGGGCCAAATATGGGGTGAAATATCTACACCCTATATATCAAGATGACAGGTTGTCCTCCTTTGCGGGAACAGTTCAGCATACCTAGAACTTGGCAATTCAGATATGCTCATCTGAGACATGCAGAGATAGCCCAGTTTGGGAGAGGGGAAGTTTGGGTGCAAAACACTGCTTTAGAAAGGGTCCTGATTGACCCTGAACCAACTAAGTGTATATCCAGATACTAGATAGAAATAGGACTGGGAGGCCCTGACCTGACTGCTAGGACTAGATCCAGATGGACAGCGGTTATACCAGAATTGACTGAGGAACTGTGGCAGGAGGTGCTGGATACATGCTTAGTCTCAGTTATTTCCTCCACAGATAGAATGATACAGCTTTGATATCTACATCAGGTATATTATACACCGACCAGACTATTCATAATGCACAGGAGGGATACTGCAGAGTGCCATAAGTGTAGAGGAGCAGAAGGAACATTTATACACATGATATGGGATTGCCCTAGGATAAGGCCTTTGCGGTCCCAGGTGACCGAGTTCATATCTGAGCATTTTGACCTGCCGAATATATGTTCCCCCCTAAGGTGTCTCCTGGGAGTTTTTGAGCAAGAGGAGCTTAATGTGCATACTAAATTGTTTTTCAGACTTCTGTATTTCGAAGTGCGTAAATTGATCGCCCGAAGATAGATTCATGATGAACAACTCACTCTGGGAATGTGGGTGAAGACAATAAATACAGATGTACCTCTTTATAAAATGACGTATGAGGCAAGGGGAGCCCCCAGGAAGTTTAGGAAGGTATGGTTTAGGTGGATCGATTCCAAAAATACCCTAGATGAGGATGGGGAAAGGAACAGCGGGGACAGTTAAACGTAAGAAAGAGATGAAAAAGAATACTGTGGTGCACGAGAGGATGCATACAATACACTGGAAAGAATAAAACTGGTGGAGGGGAGGGGGGGGATGTATCTATTTCTATGTTTGGAATTTTGTTCTTATGGTTGATATCGACTGTTTTGACATCATGTTAAAAAAAAAAGAGAGCGAAGATGGGGTTGGAGGATTTAAAGGAGAGTCTAGAAGAGCAAATGTTGAATTTATTATAGTGAAGACAGACAGTCCTATGCACTTAATGTAATAGATGCCAACCTAATACTTGATGTATTTGATGTACATCAAGTATTGTGATTTCAATATGCTCAATATTTTTTTACAAATAAATATGTGAAAAGTGTGGCATGCATTTATATTCAGCCCCCTTTACTCTGATACCCCTAACTAAAATCTAGTCGAACCAATTGCCTTCTGAAGTCACCTTATTAGTAAATAGAGTCCGTCTGTGTGTAATTTAATCTCAGTATAAATACAGCTGTCCTGTGAAGCCCTCAGAGGTTTGTTAGAGAACCTTAGTGAGCAAATAGCATCATGAAGGCCAAGGAACACACCAGACAGGTCAGGGATAAAGTTGTGGAGAAGTTTAAAACAGGGTTAGGTTAAAAAAAAATATCCCAGGCTTTGAACATCTCATGGAACATTGTGAAATCCACCATCTTAAAATGGAAAGAGTATGGCACAACTGCAAGCATACCAAGACATGGCCGCCAGCCTAAACTGACAGGCCGGGCAAGGAGAGCATTAATTAGAGAAGCAGCCAAAAGGCCCATAGTAACACTGGAGGAGCTTCAGAGATTCACAGCTCATTTGGGAGAATCTGTTCACAGGACAACTATTAGTCATGCACTCCACAAATCTGGCCTTTATGGAAGAGTGGCAAGAAGAAAGCCATTGCTGAAACAAAGCCATAAGTCCCGTATGCAGTTTGTGAAAAGCCATGTGGGGGACACAGCAAACACCTGGCAGAAGGTGCTCTGGTCAGATGAGACCAAAACTGAACTTTTTGGCCTAAAAGCAAAACGCTATGTGTGGCAGAAAACTAACACTGCACATCACCCTGAACACACCATCCCCACCGTGAGACATAGTGGTGGCAGCATCATGTTGGAGGGGATGCTTTTCTTCAGCAGGGACAGGGAAGCTGGTCAGAGTTGATGGGACGATGGATGGATACATGGAGGTCTTAGAAGAAAACCTGTAATGCCCCGTACACACGATTGGACATTCCGACAACAAAACCGTGGATTTTTTTCCGAAGGATGTTGGCTCAAACTTGTCTTGCACACAAACGGTCACACAAATGTTGTTGTAAATTCCGAACGTCAAGAACGCGGTGACGTACAACACGTATGACGAACCGAGAAAAATTAAGTTCAATAGTCAGTGAGGCTCTTCTGCTTGATTCCGAGCATGCGTGGACTTTTGTGCGTTGGACTTGTGTACACACGCTCGGAATTTCCGACAACAAGTTTTGTTGTCGGAAAATTTAAGAACCTGCTCTCAAACATTTGTTGTCGGAAAGTCCGACAGCAAATGTTCGATGCAACATACACACGGTCGGACTTTCCGACAACAAGCTCACATCGAACATTTGTTGTCGGAAAGTCTTGAGACTGGGGCGGAGGTTCACCTTACAGCAAGACAATGACCCTAAACATACAGCCAAAGCTACAATAGAATGGTTTAGATCAAAGCATATTTATGTGTTAGAATGGCCCAGTCAAAGTCCAGACCTAAATCTAATTGAGAATCTGTGGCAGGACTTGAAAATTGCTGTTCACAGATGCTCTCCATCCAATCTGACAGAGCTTGAGCTATTTTGCAAAGAAGAATAGGCAAAAATGTCTCTCTCTAGAAGTGCAAAGCTGTTAGAGACATCCCCAAAAACACTTGCAGCTGTAATTGCAGTGAAAGGTGGTTCTACAAAGTATTGACTCAGGGGGCTGAATACAAATGCACGCCACACTTTTCACATATTTATTTGTAAAAAAATTTAAAACCATTTATCATTTTCCTTCCACTTCATAATTATGTGCCACTTTGTATTGGTCTATCACATAAAATCCCAATAAAATACATTTACGTTTTTGGTTGTAACATGACAAAATGTGAACAATTTCAAGGGGTATGAATACATTTTCAAGGCACTGTACATTTTATGAGATGGACTGTGCAGTGAGTGTGGCCCTCCCATTTGGGAAGATTTCCTCACATTTCTCCTGAGTGGGACACAGACAGCAGACAATAACCTAATATGGGAGCAAGTGTTGAAAACCATAAACTAAAATATCCCTAAGCTATTCAAAGCCGAAAGAAAAAAAATTGTCTATACATGCATGTTAAAGCTTCAACCAATAAATTAGGATGGATATCAGACACTTTGGAAAACCCAAAAAGAAGATGTCAAGCAATACGAGGTGTTTGCTGTGGAAGGCATCTCAAATTACGGTAAGTACATTTTTGTCTGCAGTAAACTCTATATTTTTACTAATAAGTACAAAAAAGCCACGTACCTCGGGGTGGTTGGTTGGGGTGCTTTGCGTTTTTTATTGTCCCCCCCATGAGTGCCCTATGATTCCTCATCTTTTTTTCTTTTCTTTTTTGCTTCTCCTGTTTCCTCTTCCCCATGTCCCTCCCTCCTTCCTTCTCCCCCCCCCCCCCTTTTCTCCCTTCTCCTTCTCTTCCCCAGACCTTCCCGCCCCTTCACCTCGTTTTTTCTTTTCGTCGTGTTTGGTTAATATGATGAATAATATGTATTAATATATATTCTTTTTTGTTAAGATTTTCTTTATCCTTTCAGTTGCCATGTCCAAGCGTGTATCATCCTGAGATGATACAAGCGTGTGTGATTTCACACGCTTGTATCATCTATTATTGTCTGCTTAAACATATCACTTGTCTCTTACTATGTGGTTTTATTCATTTTAATGTGATATAATAACTGTATGTTTTTATGCATTTGACCTTTGTCTTTTCCTCATTGCTTGGCACATTCAAAGTTCCTCTTCCCTGTGGATTTCGGAGTCTCCCCTTCCTATGGATGTGGTCCTTCTCTCTACAGGGTTAATTTTGTGGTTCTATATTTTTACTAAACTATTAGTAATGTGTTATATTTCCATATGTTGCAGCATTTATAACAATGGAAGAAGCTTTTGACTATTTGTTGTGATGGTTGTATATTTTCTGATAATGCTTTACAAATACAAAATATAAATGTGAGGTTGTGTGATATGAAGTAAGAATAGATGTATTCCCCAAATTCAACTCCTTTAATCTGTCAGCAGAATGACTATACATTGGTCATTAGAGGGAGTGGTTCTTTAGGCGAAGAGTTTTCTGGGTGTAACACCTCTATATTATTTAAACCAGAGTTATCTGTCTGCAATTTTAGAGAGATAATTATGTCTATAGCACTTTTCTTAAAAAAAAAAAGTATAGAATCAAAATTATCTCCAATTTTTTTCTTTAATGTTCTACTGTTCATACATTAAAATATGGTCAAATATGCTAGCATTTTGTATTTGGATTAACAAAAGCAAGCAAGAGTAGCAGGATAAAATAATTCTGATCAAAAACACATACCACTCATACTAAACATGTGTAGCACCCTCTAGTGCTTAGTATATAGTAGGACAATTTACTTCTGGCTCATGTTAGTTGTGTGAGTCTGGTAATTGGGTGAGGTTCACTGAAGGTCAAACTGGGGGCCCTACAGGTCAGGCCTACGGTTCTAGAAGCTTGGAGAAATTTCTTGAAGCTAGTGGGTGGAGGCCAGAAGGTACTCGTCTGCATATTCATGGAAATCTGGCCAATCCCCAGACAGGAGGCCTGGCAGGGTGGCTGGGTCAGTCCATAAATATTGTGGAGCCTGGCCAGCAGAGGAGCCGGGTGGAAGGTGGAGTGGGGAAGCTGTGCCGTGTAGCCTGGGAGGGGACCCCGGGGTTGAGGGGGGCTCTGCCTTTAGGCTGGAAGCTGAGGAAGAAGGACAAAGGGATCCTCACTACCCCACAGTCTCTGCCAGGAGTCACCCTGGCTTGCATTGAAGGACCTGGTCAGCAGGAGGCCTGAACAGTAGTTTCTTCTGAAACAGCAAGATTTCCAGGGACAGTGTGAGTACCTTTACACCCCCAGGGGTAAAAAAGGGTTAAAGCTGCCAGATGCAATATCCAGCGAGCTTTTCTGGGACTGTGCCAACAAGGTATATCCCAATCCCTTGTCCTGGGACATTTCCCTTAAGCAGCCAGGTGGACTGGTGTTTATCCAGAGAGAGGACATAGAACTCCTGCAAGTTGGGACTTTTGCTAAAATTCCACCCAGGGGACACAAAGCTCCTAGAAGGGGGATTTCCTTTGCCAAATCCAGTTAAGGATTTGTTCACTTTTGTGGTGTGCTTAGAGAAGGAAGTTGTTCTCATCTTTGATGGCAATGATTGGGCAGGACTTGGGGAGAGGGTGTAGCCAGCCTCTGGTGATCATGCCCGACCTGTGGTGAGGTGTATGCAAGGCTCTACTCGGACTGTAAGGCTGGGTTCACACTTATGTGAATTGGGTGCGTGTTTCCCCACATCCAAATTACATGACAGGAGAGTGTGACCGGCTGTCAATGGAGCCGGTTCACACACCTCCGGGGTGGCCGCGGTCCGCATTTGGAAAGGATCCTGTACGCCTTTGGCTCTGAATCAGCTGCGAATTCAGGCGGAAGTTCAGACCTGATTCCCACCAGATTCGGTGAACAGGGATACACCGGACTCTGTGAGTTGCAGCCGCACCATGTGTGAACCCAGCCTTAGCCTGTAGCAACCCATACTATTTGGATCATCATCATGTTGACAGGATGAACAGTGGTGCAGCTGAGCTCAGAGTTCTGTAGTGATATATGTGGCAACCCAGTTGTAAAATCCTGTCAATTCATACAGTTGGCAACTGAAAGGAATGTACAGCCAGCAAGGATATCATTAAAACAGGTTTAATCTACGCAGGATGTGGAAACCTTACAAGAAGACCTAAACAAATTAATGAGGTGGGCAACTACATGCCAAAGGAGGTTTAATGTTGAAAAATATAAAGTAATGCATCTGGGTGACAAAAATATAAATGTAATTTACTCGCTAGGGGAGAACCTCTGGGGAATCTAGGATGGAAAAGGACCTGGGGGTCCTAGAAAATGACAGGCTCAGCAACAAGCTGCTGCACGCAAAGCAAACAGAATATTGGCATGCATTAAAAAGGGGATTCACTCTAGAGATAAAACGATAATTCTCCCGCTCTACAAGGTCCGGTCGCACCTGGAGTATGCCATCCAGTTCTGGGCAGCAGTCCTCAGGAAGGATGTGCTGGAACTGGAGAGAGTCCAGAGACAAAAAAGCTAATTAAGGGAATGGAGGATCTCAACTATGGGGAAAGACTACAAACATTGAACTTATTCTCTCTGGAAAGGAGATGCTTGAGAGGGGATATGATATCAATGTACAAATACCATACTGGTGACCCTAGCATAGGGCAAAAAAATTTCAGTGGAAGGGAATTTAAAAAGACACCCGGTCATTCACTCAAATTAGAAGAGAAGCGGTGAAGCGGTTTAACCTTAAAGTGGAGATCCACCCAAAAGTGGAAATTCCGCTTTTTCGTCCCCCCCGCCTCCAGTGCCACATTTTGCACCTTTCAGGGGGGAGGAGGGAACGGGGACCTGTTTTTGACAGGTCCTCTTACCCACTTCTGGGAGACCAGACCGTGGAAAAGTACGTCAGCAGCTCGGCCTCCCTTCTCCTCCCTCCCCTTCTGCCGGGCCAGTGAGAGCACGCAGCGCGCTTCACACATAGTAGGGAAGTGGCCGTGAAGCTGAAAGGCTACACTGCCGGGTTCCCTTACCAACAATGGCAGTGGCAGCACCCGACCAGCTGATGTGACGACTGCGGTGCCTACATCGCTGGACTCCAGGACAGGTGGGTGTCCTAATGTTAAAAGTCAGCAGCTACAGTATGTGTAGCTTCTGACTTTTAATTTTTAAAGGGGCGGAGGGAACTCCTCTTGAGCCCAGGTTCACACTGAGCTGCAGGAATAAAGCCATGCGAGTTCAGCTGAACTCACGCGATTTCACTCCCACATGTCAGTCCAGATTTCAGTGGCGATTTCACAGAAATCTATGCGGGTTTCTGCACAGATGTCAATGGAAATCGCACCCTGAAATGGCAAAAAAGTAGTACAGAAAGTACTTTTTGAAATTGGTGCAGCGCCGCAAATGCAGCATTACACCGATTAGGACGGTGCCATTGCCATCAATTGCCGCCGATTTGACATGCGATTTGACACATCAAATCGTATGCCAAAATGCACCAATGTGAACCAGGGCTTAAACTGCGTAGAGGGTTCTTTACTGTCATAGCGGTAAGGATGTGGAATTCTCTTCCCCAAGCAGTGGTATCAGCAGGGAGCATCAATAATTTCAAAAAACTATTAGATGGGCACCTTAACGACTACAACATATAGGGGTAAACGATGTACAGTACTATTGACATAAACACACACACATAAGTTGAACTAGATGGACTTGTGTCTTTTTTCAACCTCACCAACTAAGCTACTATGTTACTATGTAATCACAGTCTCTAGCCACCAGGGATTTTGGGCTAATAAGATCCCTGATGGTTAGAGACTGGTATTAACTTTTTTTATTGCAAGCAGATCCTTGCTGGCTGTACATAACTAAAGTGGTTGTAAAGGCTCAAGGTTATTTACCTTCGTGCATTATATGAATGAAGGTAAAAAAAACTTCTGTGTGCTGCTCCCCCTGCAGCCCCCCAATACTCACTTGATCTTCCTCTAGTGATGTACACGGGAGCCTAGGCTCTCTGTGGACTCTCACTCCTCATTGGCTGAGCAGCAGGAGGCAGGGATGAGCCATGGCTCTGTGTGTGTGAATGGACACACAGAGCCCCGACTCGTGAAGGAGACTGCTTGGGTGCCCCCATTGCAAGCTCCTTGCTCTGAGGGCACTCGGCAGGTGAAAGGGGCCAAGAGCGACAATGAGGGACCCGAGAAGAGGAGGATCGGGGCTGCTCTGTGCAAAACCATTACAGAACAGGTAAGTATGACATATTTGTTATTAAAAAAAAAAAAAGCTTTTAACCACTCCGGAAGAATTACCCCTCTTCATGACCAGGCCATTTTTTGCAATACAGCATGGTCATGCAATGCTGTACCCAAATAAAATGTATGTCCTTTTTTTCCCACAAATAGTACTTTCTTTTGGTGGTATTTGATCACCTCTGCGGTTTTTATTTTTTGCGCTATAAACAAAAAGAGACTGACAATTTTGAAAAAAAATTAAAAAAACAATATTTTTTTACTTTCTGCTATAAAACTCATCCAATAAAAAAATGGGAAAAATCTAATTTCTTTATTAATTTAGGCCGATATGTATTCTGCTACATATTTTTGGTAAAAAAAAATCCCAATAAGTGTATGTTGATTGGTTTGCGCAAAAGTTATAGCGTCTACAAAATATGGGATATTTTTATTTTTTTACTAATAATAGCAGGGATCAGTGACTTATCAGTGACTGCGATATTACAGAGGACATTCGGACATTAACTGACACTTATTGGTGACCAGTGACACTAATACAGTGATCAGTGCTAAAGTAATAGGCACTTTCACTGTACTGACACTGGCAGGGAATGGGTAAACATCAGGAGCGATCAAAGGGTTAACTGTGTGCCTAGCCAGTGTTTTTCTAAACTGTGGGAGGTGCTTTTACTAGGGGAAGGCATGGATCCTAGTCTCTCCCTTGCAGAGACACAGGATGCATGCCTCCCCCCCTGTCAGTCTGCCGTTCTGCCTCTCTACTTGATCTTTAGCAGGTGATGGCGGACATCTAGTCAGCGGTACGTGCCACTGGGCTTCAAGCCGCCAGTGGCACACATGCATGCCCCTACCCGACACCCTTTCTGCAGTAAAACTGCTATGGGCCTGGCACTGAACTGGTTAATATTACTTTAACCCTTTTTTTACAAGCAGATCCCTGGTGGATGGACATTATTAAAGTGATTGTAAAGGCAGAAGGTTGTTTTTATCTTAAGGCATTCTATGCCTTAAGATAAAAAAAAAAAAACCTTCTGTGTGTAGCAGCCCCCCTAACACTTACCTGAGCCCCATCTTCCTCCAGCGATGTGCACCAGTGCCTCGGCCATCCGGGACTCTCCCTGTTGATTGGCTGAGACACAGCAGCGGCGCCATTGGCTCCCGCTTCTGTCAATCAAAGTCAGTTAGCCGATCAGGAGAGGGAGGGGGCAGGCCGAATCGCAGCTCCGTGTCTGAATGGACAGAGGGAGCTGCGGCTCGGCTCAGGTGCCCCCATAGCAAGCTGCTTGCTGTGGGGGCACTTGACAGGATGAGGAGGCCAGGAGAGCCGAAGAGGAACCCGAGAAGAGGAGGATCGGGACTGCTCTGTGCAAAATCCCTGCACAGAGCAGGTGAGTATAACATATTTGTTATTTTTAAAGAAAAGAAAAAGGAGACTTTATAGTCACTATTTTATTGGTGTCAGATCCCTGATGGAAGCACATGATTAACCTTCTTGTAGAACCACGCCCATATTAAATGACTGCCCCACCCCTAATTAAAGTGCATACTCTGCCCACAGCCGAGAAGGTGTCTCTAACTTTTCAGAAATGTTGTCAGCTATGTTAGGGCAGCCAATTAATTTGTTTTACAAGTTTTATTGAGTTCTGAAATAATTTACTGTGACATTCAGCATGAGACACGGGTATACTGATATGTTGGCGCTATAAAAATCCTGTATTTTAATAATGTAGCAGGTGTCTCACTCTATAGCCCGCAATCCCGCCAAGCTGGCCGGAGCAATGTACACAGGCTTTCCAGCTTGAGTTAGATCCCTTTCACACTGAGGCGTTTTTCAGGCGCTTTTGGGCTTAAAATAGAGCCTGTAAAACGGCTCCCCTGCAGTCTCAGTGCCGGTTCACACTAGACGCGGCACGACTTGCAGGTCGCCTCACCGAGGCGACCTGCACACGACTGCCGGGGCGACTTGCAAGACGACTTCTGTATAGAAGTCTATGCAAGTCGCCCCCAAAGTAGTACAGGAACCTTTCTTCTAAGTCGGAGCGACTTGCGTCGCTCCGATTAGAACGGTTCCATTGTACAGAACGGGAGGCGACTTGTCAGGCGGCTAGGTCGCCTGACAAGTCGCCCCCATGTGAACCGGCCCTCAGTGTGAGAGCCTGTGTGCTTTCACACTGAGGCAATGCGCTGGCAGGATGTTAAAAAACTCCTGCAAGCAACCTCTTTGGAGCGGTGAAGGAGGGGTGTATACACCGCTCTTCCACTGCTCCTGCCCATTGAAATAAATAGGCAGCGCTGACGAACCGCCGGCAAAGTACCGTTTTGCGGGTCATTTTAACCCTTTTTCGGCTGCTAGCAGGGGTTAAAAGTGCCCCGCTAGCAGCCAAAAGCCTCTGCAAAAACGACGGTAAAGCGCCACTAAAAACAGCGGCGCTTTACCGCCAACGCCTCGGTGTGAAAGTAGCCTTAGGGAGAGCTGCCTGCTAGCAGTTGTAAGGTGGGGATCCCCCCCTCCTTCTTCCTGTTTTCACTGACTGAGTTAATGTAATATGAGCGGACTCACACAGAGCTCTGCATTCAGTGGCCTCTCTTGTCCCCCTATTGGCTGGAAGAAGGAAACAATTGAGGGCACAGTTACAACAACCAATGGAAGAGATTGTACTGAACTGCAGGGAGAGCTGCAATGGATTCTGGGTCATGCAGTTCCCACACAAAACGGCCCCATACACTGGTATACAGGGAAAAATACAAATCCCAAGAGGCTTTGCTGACAGGAAAGTAAAGGACTCCATTTTGTGTCCCGAGGTAAAGTTCAGTCATCCTTGAGGGAGGGAAGAGACCAGACCTGAGGGAGAGGTTCTGTCTCTCAGATGATCTCTCTGCGCAATTCAGGCCTCCACTGCCAGTCGGGACGTCCAGCCTGAGAGAGGGGGATCCCAGGTGTATATTGAGGCGCATCTCCACCAACGGTGAACTGTTCCAGTGTGGGGGGACTGGTTGGGTCACCGGGAAAGCCTGCCTGTTCCAGGACGTTCGCTTGTGCCCTGTTCACAGGAATTGGTGAGAAGGCATTTCTGCACATCTGCAGGGAACAGAGACACTGCACTACAGAGAGTTATTTGAACACTGTATACAAATATCATTGCTGGTAGTCATCTTGCTGACACTTGTAGAACTACAGGGATAAAGGATAAGGTTATCCATTTCTGGGACATTGTATACAGACATCATTGTCCTCTCACCTTGTTGAACAAAATCCTGTCTGTTTCACTTGATAATCTGGACCAGTCGTGTTGTTTGGCCTTCTATGCAGGAGTTAAAGTGCACCAATGAAAGTGACTAGCTGAAGACACCAAATTTTATCTTTGCTTTAAAAAGGACTAAAGCTGTTAGTACCATATGTATCCACACACACATATTCAGGGCTCTGCATATGCATTGGGTGTGTGGGACAGTTTATCTATAAAGTTAAACCATTGTTTGTTTACTTGAATAGGTGTGTAAAGTTGGGCCTGTGGTGTCAGGGGACAGTAGAGAGAGGCCTGGCACAAAGGGAGACATTCCTCTGCTCTCCTCCTGCCTGGACTCATAGAGCCAATCTGAGTAAAGGTAACCAATCTAATTTGAAGTGTCATATTGTGCTTTATTTACCATTCAAGTGTGCCTCTGCTCTTGGGGACATTCTCAGGTTCGGAATCACCTGAAAGCAGCTTGAATATTGGATCAAGAGCTAGATTGCTCTTATTATCTCAGTTTTTGATTTCTAGTTGATTATATACTGTTACTGTCTGTTATTCTTCCACAGAAATATTGAAGTAAAGACAATTTATGTTTTTTATCATAACCTGTGTGTTTCTCACTGTTCATTGCACTTATACTATTGCCAGGTGTGCCAGAGGGGGCTGAGGCTGTTATTGGGGTTGAGAGGCAGAGTAACGGACTGGACATACTTAACCACTTCGCGCCCGCGATATATAGCCAAAAGACGGCTGCAGTACGGACGCCAATTGCCGGGAGGCCGTCCCTGGACGTCCTCCTGTTTACTTCCGCGGTGCGCGCTCCCGCGGGCGCGCATCCGGGAAGTTCTGGGCTGGCCCTTGTCCCTTGGACACAGCCAGTCACAGATCGCTGTAAACGGCCAATCATAGCGGCCGTTTTCAGCGCGATCGGCGGTGCCAATGAGAGGTGATCTCATATGTAAACATATGAGATCATCTCTCGTCGCCAGCTCTCCCTCCTCACACAGAGACAGTGTGTGGGGAGGGAGAGCGAACTGCTGCAGCCTGAGTAAAAAAAAAAAAACGAAAAAAAAAGTGACGTCAGTGCCATCTGTCCCCACTGTCACCTGTCCCCAGTGCCACGTATTAGTGCCATCTGTCATCAGTGCCACATATTAGTGCTATCTGTCATCAGTGCCACGTGCCATCTGTTATCAGTGCCACGTATCAGTGGCATCTGTCATCAGTCATCAGTGTCACGTGTCATCAGTGCCATCTGTCATCAGTGCCATCTGTCATCAGTGCCATGTATTAGTGCCATCTGTCATCAGTGCCATGTAATAGTGCCATCTGTCATTAGTGCCATGTATTAGTGCCATCTGTCATCAGTGCCTCGTGTCATCAGTGCCACATATTAGTGCCATCTGTCTACAGTGTCACGTGTCATCAGTGCCACGTATTAGGCCATCTGTCATTAGGGCCATCTGTCATCAGTGCCATGTATCAGTGCCATCTGTCATCAGTGCCAAGTCAGTGTCACGTGTCATTGTCCTGGTGCTCCAGGGCCTTCAAAAGTATAATAGGTAGTTAACAAGTTAGATGTGTAATTTATGCTCCTAGAACACCTGATGGTGCTCCCTGCATGTTGGGCCTCTCTATGTGGCCAGGCTGTGAAAAAGTCCCACACGTGGTATTGCAATACTCAGGAGGAGTAGCAGAATGTATTTTGGGGTGTTATTTGTGGTATATACATGCCATGTGAGAGAAATAACCTATTACAATGACAATTTTGTGGGGGGGGGGAAAAATCTTCATTTTGCAAAGAATTGTGGGAAAAATGACAACATTAAACAGCTCACCATGCCTCTTACTAAATACCTTGGAATGTCTACTTTCAAAAAAGGGGTCATTTGGGGGGTATTTGTACTTTCCTGGCTTGTTCGGTTCGCAAGAAATGAGATAGGTCGTCAGTATATCAGCTGTGATCAATTTTTTATGATTTGCACCATAGCTTGTAGACTCTCTAACTTTCACAAAGACCAAATAATATCCGCTAATTTGGGTTATTTTTACCAAAGATATGAAGCAGTATAAATTGTGGCCAAAATTTAGAAAGAAAAATTAATAATTTTTTTCAAAATTTTCGGTCTTTTTCATTTATAGTGCAAAAAAAATAAAAAACCCAGAGGTGATTAAATACCACCAAAAGAAAGCTCTATTTGTATGAAAAAAGGACAGAAGATTCATTTGGGTACAGTATTACATGACTGAGTAATTGTCATTCAAAGTGTGAGAGCGCTGAAAGCTGAAAATTGGTCTGGGAAGGAGGGTGGTTAAGTGCCCAGTAGGCAAGTGGTTAAGCATCTCCTGCAGGGGAATCACTACAATAATAAACAAATACGGCATGAAGAATACAGTCCATGTGAACGGGCTGCCCTGTGTACAACAAATGTGCCAAAGACATTCCTGCACCTTTCTGAGATTTGTGTGTATTCCTGTGCTGCTGGCCGTGTTTGGGGAGCCATTAACAATGAATAGCACCACAAATGTGGCGTTTTTTGCGCATTCACAGAGCGCGTAGATGTAAATGACAGTGATGGGAGTAAGTCACATATGTGCAAGTCACAAGCAAGTCTCAAGTCTTAACCTTCAAGTCACAAGCAAGTCCCAAGTTACTGTGGCGAAAAGCAAGCAAATCAAGTCGAGTCCCTGCTAGAAGTCAAGCAAGTCAAGTCATTTATTTTGGTCAAGTCACAAATTAAGTCAAAATACTGATCTACCCCAAAACCGGGACTCGGGGGGAGCTTTCTTTTGTGGTGGGGGGGGGGGGGGGCGGCTTTTGCCTAGGCCAAGACACAGCACTGGTGGTGCCAAGTCATTGCAAGTCAAATAGCCCAAGTCAAAGTCAAGTCGCAAGTTATTAGTGACAAGTCAAAGTCAAGTCAAGTCATTTATTTAATTTTGTCAAGCAAGTCGCAAGTCCTCAAACAGGTGACTCGAGTCAAGTCATGTGATTCGAGTCCCCCACCTCTGGTAAATGGAGCCTAAATAAGTTAACAGCACATTCCTGGATCAGATGGATCCTGGTTGCAGTCACAACCTCCCATCATTCTGTGTGGTTGTAGGACAGGCAGAGGGCACACCATGTGATCCCCGCACACACACTCCGCTTTGTTGCCACAAGTTGTTACCAAACTATTAAAACTTCACGTCGCAAGCAAAAGTGTGACCGCTTCGTCCAATCACAGCAGCCTCTACTGGTGCCCACATCAAACATGGCTGCAGCTCGTCTAGTAAAGCGGACCCAATGAAGGAACTAGTCACTAGCACTCCATGCCACGTTCCGCCGCTACGCGGTGACGTCAGGAGCAGGACGACACCCGGGGAGGGCGAGGGTTGGTGGAATGAATCTTTGGGAGGCGGGCTTGTGTGGGTGAGGTCACGGCTGTAGCGTCTGGGCGTGGTTTGCTGGCACAGACTGGCAGTTAGTGGAAGTCGGCGAGCGATGATCTGGGGTCGGGGCTGAGCCGGGTACGGAGAGCCGGGAGGATCATAGCGGCCGCTATGGAGGACGTGAACTCCAATGTGAGCGCAGACCAGGAGGTGCGGAAGCTGCAGGAGCTGGTCAAGAAGCTGGAGAAACAGAACGAGCAGCTCCGCTCCCGCTCCACTCAACTACCGAACTCAGCCCGGACTCCTACACTGCCTCCACCGGGCCACATCACCGCCTCCTCCCTACTACTCAACCCGGGCCCTGCTATCCCTGACAAGGCTGGAGGAGGGAGAGGGGACGGCGCCGCCTGGGAAGAGTTCCTGGAGGCCGTGTCCGAAGAGAGGAGGAGGGAGGACAGTGGGCTCCTGCTGGACCAGGTGGTGCTGCTCCGACTAGAAGACATGGACAGGATGGTGGACTTCACCGAGGAGGAGAGCTGGTAATACTTCCCATTCCCTACACAAGGCACGGAGCGTCAACCGAGATGTCACTCGTACACGTGATGTCATGGACCCGTGATGTCACTCGTACACGTGATGTCATGGACCCGTGATGTCATGGACCCGTGATGTCATGGACCCGTGATGTCACCCATCCCTCTGATGTCATGGACCCGTGATGTCACTCGTACACGTGATGTCATGGACCTGTTATATAATCAGGGTCATGTTTACACGTCATCATGTCATGTATACCCATTGTGTCATAGAGCCTCTTATACCTGTGATGGGGGTCATGTTTACACATGTCATCAGTTTGTGTTTACCTGTGATGTCATGGGGCCATGTATACCCCTGCAGTCATCTGGTCATGCTTATGTTTATCAATGATATCATCTGCCTATAGTTAGATGTCATCAGGCCATGATTTCCATGACATCATCAGGCTGTGTTTATACATGATGTCATTTGGCCAGATTTACTCGTGATGTCATCATGTATGGTGTCCCTTTGACAAGAGAATGCTATTTCCACTTCTCAAAAGATGAACATATTGGTTATAGCCGAACGCCTAGCTTTACTTTCACTTTAGTTTTGTTTGGGTCAAGGTGGCCCGCTAACAGATGCACGCAGTGTGTTGCATAAACTGTGTGTACCGTCATACTACATACACATACGGTATACAGCACTGTAAACAACGATGAGACCATCCTGTCCCATTCCTGAAACAAAATAGAGTAGGGCTCAGCCATTCATAGGAAGCTTTGTATTCTTTGAGTGCATGCAAAGCTTCATTTGATTGGTTGAGGTGGAGATCGTGACTTCATCCATCCACATTGGCCTAGAAGCTTTGGAAGAAGCTTTTGTATTCACTCAAAGAATACAAAGCTTACTGTGAATGGATGATCAGCACTCAACCCGACCGTACTTTGTTATTGGAGCAGGACAGGGAGTCATCCTCTCTCTGCTGGAACACAGCGCTGTATATTTTATGTAGCTGATGGTACACGGTTTATACAGCACTGACAGCGGGTGCACCTGTTAGTGTAGGAAATAGTTCATTTGGACCAGCTTGACCCAAACAAACTAGTTAAACTGAAGCTGGAAACTTGCTTTAAAGCCAAACTCCAGTTTTCTGTCATTTGGACCAAACTGACTCAAGCTGTGAGTGCTGTATAAACTGTGTACCATCTGCTACCTCCAATTTATTCCTAAATATCTCTATGCAGTGGTAAATATAAATAACCAACTATATGGTTAGGGAGCAAAATCTCTAATCCACTCTGAGAATAACAGACAGAAGAGAGATACTGTATATACTATTAGAGGAGATATATACTGTATATACTATTAGAGGAGATATATACTATTAGAGGAGACATATACTGTATATACTATTGGAGATATATACTGTATATACCATTGGAGGAGATATATACTGTACTATTAGAGGAGATATATACTATTAGAGGAGATATATACTGTAAATACTATTAGAGGAGATATATACTGTAAATACTATTAGAGGAGATATATACTGTGTATACTATTAGAGGAGATATATACTGTGTATACTATTAGAGGAGATATATACTGTATATACTATTAGAGGAGATATATACTGTATATACTATTAGAGGTTAAATCTGGTAAATATCAGACTCTCAGATCTTTTTTTATTTAAAGAAAAAAAAAAGTTAGACTGTTTTGCAGATTTTCAAACAGAACTGTAATGTATTATATTCTGGCCATACAAAAACAATGTCTTCCTTCAAAAAATGTAATTTTAAGAACGTTCGTTTGATTTTAGAATCATTAGTGGGGTCATATTGACGATCGTTTTCAGCCACAGTGACAGGAAAATGTAGAAATAATACATACTTGGTCATAGGAATTTTCAGACAGTGTATGTGGTTTTCATTCAGAAAATACATTCATTTTAAAACGGAATGTTAAAAGCAAGTGAAAATTTCAAACAACATTCTTTTATTCAGCGAATGTACAAAGATTTTTCATATAAATATTCTCGTCTGAAAATTGATCCATGTGGCCAGCATAAGGCTCGGTACACACCTATGCAGTTTGCTTTTGATCTGTTTCTACAGTGGTTTTTGCTGTGTGTTAAGTACAGTATAGAGTGCCCCAATAGCAAGGTAAAGAAAACTTCTGCCTTTAGAACCACTCACTTCCTTCCCAGGACTACATGTCTCATGAGGCATTGCTCCTCACACATTCGCTCTCACTGACATGTCTGGATGATGTACTGAGCTGTATGTGTGCTGCACTGTATTTCCTGATATGTAAACAAATAATGCATTCTGTATGCAGGCCAACTAATCAGCTGGCTGATTAATCGATTAATTTCATAATCGATTAGTTGTCGATTAATCGATTAGTTGTTTCAGCCCTAGTTTGAATGAAATGAATACAGGGCTGCTTCTGATTGGCCAATGTGGAGAGGAGGGTGGATGAAATCACAATCTCCACCTCAGCCGATCAGAGGAAACCTTATATTCATTCAGAAAATACAAAGCTTTCTGTGAATGACTCTCGGCCTGACTTGATTTTGTTCTGTGAGTGGGAACACAATTCACCAATTATTCTTACAGCAATGATGTGTGTTTTTTGGAACCATAGCATGCCATAATACAAAAACCAATTCATCAAAGTAAAATATCCCATTTGAGATAAATACCACAAAAATTAGATTGATCACTAAAAAAAGAAAAAAAAAACACCCATTGGTTATTTATCTCATGGTACAGGTGTTTCGTCAGATTTGGCGATCTGTCAGAATGTGTAACGGAAGTGACGTTCCGTCACCACCATCTTGCTACACCCCGCACTCCTCCATAGTAAGGATACACTGAGAAGGGGGAAAGCGGACATCTTGTTACATCCACCAGAGTTTTGCGTTTTACACTTATTTTTAACAGTAAAGTGAGTTTATATAATGAAATATAGTACTTAGAACTCCATCTGACTGGTTAGATGTTTTATTTTAAAAGCAGCGGCAAGCCTGCACATATCATAAGTTTGCTAATCTGACAGAAGTTCGCTGCTTTTAAAATTCAACATCTAAACATTCATACGTAGTTGTAAGTACTGTATTTCTCTATATAAACTCACTTTACTGTTAAAAATGTGTGTAAAATGCAAAACTCCGGTGGGTGTAACAAGATGTCCGCTTTCCCCCTTCTCAGTGTATCCTTACTATGGAGGAGTGCTGGGTGTAGCAAGATGGAGGCGACAAAACGTCACCTTTGTTACACATTCTGATGGGTCGCCTAATCTGATGAAACACAGGCAGTGGCTGTTTTAGGAATGTACACAATCGCAATGAGGGGAACTGATGCACTGGGTGGTAAGGTAAATGTATACAATGTATCGGTGTGAAGGGTTCTGTCCTGAGCCCAGGAATGGAAATACATTGTAACATTTCACTAGAAGGAGATGTTTTTGTGGAAACCCTGAGCCTAGGTTCACACTGGTGTGTGGAAAACCGCATGTGATTTGCACAGGCATCGCACTGCATTCCTGTGCACATCACATGCGATGTCTGTGTGGTGCAGTTTGAGCCATACATTTTATATGGCTCAAATCGCATTGTATCCGCACCAAAATTATGCAAAACCCTTTTATTTTTTCCTGGAACCTGAATCGCATCGCATGGGTGTGAACAATCTGGCAATCGCAGTGCGTTTTGTGGTCTGTTTTGGGGTGTCATTAATCTGACATTACACCGCAGCAGATCGCTTTGGAATGCAATACTGGAAAATGCAGCAAATCTTGTGCATTTCTCGCATCGCATTAGTGTGAACCAAGGCTCAAGATGTTTTCCTGGACTCGCAATATTTCTCTGTGCCTTCATTCATAGAACAATAAATAACAGTGTTGGCTTGTGAAAAAAAAAAAAAAAAGGCAACGTAAAATAAGCCTAGGTTCACATTGATGTGATTTGACATGCAATGGTGCCGTCCGAATCGGTGCAACGCCGTTCTGATTCCCAAAAGTAGTTTGTATACTACTTTTGGCAACTTCAGGGTGTGATTTGTATAGACATCTGTGCAGGAACCCGCGCAGATGTCTCTGAAATCGCCCCACGCAGTCAGGACTGACATGCGGGAATGAACTCGCACGATTTCAATCCTGTTGTCGTGAACCTAAAATTAGTGATAAATAGTAGAAAACATAAATATTTAAGGCATTTGTTTACCACTTTGTTTACAAAAGATTTTTACCCCTTCATGACCAGGCCTTTTTTTGCTTTTTGCCACTACGTTACTTTAAGTGCCCTTTCACACTGGGGCGTGGGCGGTAAAGTGGCGCTATTGTAAGCGGCGCTTTACCGTCGGTATTCGGCTGCTAGCGGGGCGGTTTTACCACCCGTTAGCGGTCGAGAAAGGGTTAAAAACCACCGCAAAGCACCTCTGCAGAGGCGCTTTGACGGCGGTATAGCCGCGCTGTCCCATTGATTTCAATGGGCAGGAGCGGTGAAGGTGCGGTATACACTCCGCTCCTTCACCGCTCCGAAGATGCTGCTAGCAAGACTTTTTCCCTTTACGTCATTCAGGACAGCCACTATTGAGAGATAGTCTCCTCCTCTTCCTGTAGGAAACACTGCGCCAGCCCATAAAACTCTCACTTCCCCTGCCATACCTCAGTTAATAGTGTTTCCTCCGGAGGGGAGACACTGTGCAGGGAACCAGGCTGATACAATCAGGGAGATTGTGGCCTCTTTCAGAACATCCCCAGGGGAGCAGGGGCTTCCAAGCAGTGGATAGGCGGTACATACCCGCAAAACAGCAGCCACCCCTTCCTTGTCAAGCGTGGCATCAGGCTGTGGGGGCCCCCTATCGCGTCCACAGGGCCGCAGCAAGGAGGACACTCCGCTCTCCCTGTACACTGTGCAGGCCGCATTTTTTTGTTAATGGAACGAACGGGCCGGACGACGGGTGACGTCATTTCCGGCGGAGGGCGGATGTCTACCTTTAACCCGCGACTTCCGGTTCCCGGTCGCGGTGCTGATAGGGGGCCGGGCTCAGGCTGGAGGAGTCGGTTCACACGTGCAGACAGTGTAAGACTCTACACAGGCAACCACCTGCAGTCATGTCTGAGGCAGATGCTGCAGCTCATACGGACACTAGCTCCAGCCTTCCGAAGGTAAGAGTTCCCTGGGGAGGGGTCCTCTCTACCTAGGATTGTCCCCCCCCATGTACGGTTCCTTACTTAGGGGGGGACAGACCCCCTGGGTGGTCAGGGGGTGGGGGTGACTCGGATCCCTACAGGTGGGTTGGGTACACCCCCAGGGTTGTTTCTGTTAAAAAATTGCTGAATGTAATGTGCTTTCTGTATGTAATTTCAGAAATCCACAGAAAAGACAAAGTCCACTCATGTCTCTAAAAAGAAATGTGCCTCTTGTAGGGACAGTTTAGGGGAAGCTTGGACCAAGGTTCTGTGTAAGGAATGCATAGATTCCCTGGTCAAGGAAAGGGACTCTGAACAGCAGTCCGGCTTGGCAGCCTCTGTAAAGGAGCTGTCATCCACTTTTTCATCCTTTAAAACGCTTTTTGAGAAGTTTCAGCTTCCCCTTAATCCCATTCAGCAGGATTCAACCCCGCCTCATGCTCAGGGCTCGGCTCCTGCCAGATCCACTAGTATGGCTACGGCAGAGGAGGCTGCAGGCCCTTCCGGGGTGGAGCTTAGGCAACCAGACAGTGGCACTTCTGACTCCCATGAGGAATCAGAGGGAGAGGACCAGGACGGGGAGTCCAGGAAAATCTCCAGGTATAAGTTGTCCCTAGAGGAGGTGGAAGATCTCCTAGGGGCAATATATACAACCCTCGGTATACACGAGGATAAAAAACCCCTCTCACTCCATGACCTTATGTACAAGGGCTTAGGAGATCAAAAGAGAAAAGTTTTTCCAGTACACGAGGTTCTGGTGGAGACGATTAAAAAAGAGTGGCAGGATCCGGAAAGAAAGCCCTTCTTCTCTAGTTCCCTTAAGAGAAGATTTCCGTTTTCAGAGGGTCCAGCGTCCATTTGGAATAAAAATCCCAAACTGGATGCAGCTTTCTCTCCGGTCTCTAGGCACACAGACCTGGCCTTTGAGGACATGGGGGCCTTATCAGACGTCATGGATAAGAGGATAGACTCATTACTGAAAAAGACCTGGGACTCAACAGTCGGTAACTTAAAACCAGAAATGGCTGTTACTGTGGTAGCCCGCAATTTAGAACATTGGCTTTTCCAGATTCAGGAGCATATTGAGGCTGGCACAGCTAAAGAGACTATCCTAGCATCTTTCCCCACGATTCTGCGAGGCATCGCATACATAGCAGATGCCTCGGCGGAGTCAGTCCGTATGTCAGCCAGATCAGCGGCCCTGGCTAATTCGGCCAGGAGGGCCCTCTGGCTGAAGACATGGCCGGGTGACGCCGCCTCTAAGGTCAAGTTATGTGGGATACCCCTGACAGGTGACCTACTATTTGGTCCTGGGTTAGATACAGTCCTAGACCGGACAGCAGACAAAAAGAAGTCCTTCCCACTCAAACGAAAGACCCCTACACAGAGAAAGAGGGGGTTTCGTCCGCAAAAGTGCAGGGAAGCCCCTAAACAAGGGGGACAGAAGAAAACCTGGGGCCAAAGAGGTAAGGGCAGAGGAGGGGCGATTTTTCGCCCTCCTGAAAAAGCCCAGAAAGATCAATGACTCTCTAAAAGCAGTGGGAGGAAGACTGGGGGCCTTCCTTCCACAGTGGGAGATCATTTCCCCCAATCGGTTCATTCTAGGGATCATAAGAAGGGGGCATCTCTTGGAATTTACAAGGCCCCCCTCACAAAGGTTCCTTGTCACGCAGCTTTCCAGCTGCATGACAAAAACCCAGGCCTTGTTAGACGCTCTGAAGCAGCTAGAACTACAAAATGTAGTTTGCAGAGTACCCAAGGGGGAGGAAGGAGAGGGGGTTTATTCCCATGTATTTATGGTAAAAAAACCCTCAGGAAAATTCAGATTGATTCTGAATTTAAAGCCCTTAAACAAGTCAATTTGTTACAAAAGATTCCGTATGGAGTCAATTTTTACGGTCAGGGCTCTGTTACCGCAGAATTGTTTCATGGTGTCTCTGGACCTCAGAGACGCGTATTTGCACGTCCCTATTGCAGAAACCTCTCAGAGGTTTCTCCGTTTAGCAATAAACCTGGGCGACGCAATACTGCACCTACAATTCCAGGCTCTGCCCTTCGGGCTATCCTCCTCGCCCCGAATATTTACCAAAATCCTAGCAGAGGCCATGGCCTTCCTGCGACTGCAGGGTGTGTCAGTTATAGCCTATCTGGACGACCTGCTCCTTTTTGCAGTATCCCCAGAGAAATTGCTCAGGGACCTCGACCTGACAAAAAAGGTACTGACAGGATTGGGATGGCTCCTGAACTTAGACAAGTCCAGTCTCATTCCTTCACAACGCATTATGTACCTAGGATACCTGCTAGACTCAACACTCTTGAAGGTTTTTCTTCCAAGAGAAAAAATTCTAAAACTGGACAGAGCAGTTTTATCTCTCCAATGCAACCATCGGGTGTCCAAAAGGTCCTTAATGTCAACTCTAGGTCTGCTGACCTCTACTCTCCCAGCAGTGCAGTGGGCAGGATTACACTTTCGTCCCCTACAGTCATACGTACTAAGGGTATGGGACCACAGTCAGAAGGATCTAGACACCTTAGTACAAATTCCCCATCGATTAAAGAGATCTCTTTGGTGGTGGAGGAAGGAAGCGAACTTGTCGCAGGGACGTCTGTGGCTTATTCCAGTTTCACGGATAGTAACCACGGACGCAAGCGGCAAGGGCTGGGGGGCGCATCTGGGATCCCTTCTAGCGCAGGGCGTATGGAGGGGAGACGAACTAAAAAGATCGTCCAATTGGAAGGAGCTGAGGGCGGTCGGCCTGGCCCTCAGGTTTTTCAAAAAAGAGCTTCAGGGCCACCATATACAGGTACGGTCAGACAATTCTTCTACCGTAGCCTATATAAACAAACAGGGTGGCACCAGAAGCGGAAGTCTCCTGGCCTTAGCAACAGACATCCTAAATTGGGCCGAGACCAACACTCTCTCACTCTCAGCGGTGTTTCTGAGAGGAGAAAGGAACGTTATAGCGGACTTTCTCAGCCGGAGGAGGCTGAGAGAGGGAGATTGAAAACCTCCTGGTTGAGGACCCAATCTCATATCCGAGAAATGGGGACCCCCGGAAGTGGATCTTTTCGCTTCAAGAGACAATGCGAAAATCCCCTGTTTTTTCTCCCTAAACGCAGGAGAAGGAGCCTTGGGGGTGGACGCATTAACACAGAATTGGCATTTCAGGACATGCTATGCCTTCCCCCCTCCGGTGTTATTATCGGCGGTTCTGCGGAAGTTCCAACTAGAGAACACCTCCCTCATTCTAGTAGCTCCACATTGGCCGAAAAGGGCATGGTTTTCAATTCTCAGTCAGTTAGCGGTGGAACCGCCCCTATTCCTTCCACCTCAGGAGGATCTTCTCTCACAGGGTCCAATCCTCTGTCCACAGGTACACCAGTGGAAATTAGCGGCCTGGCTACTGAAGAGAGTATATTAAAATCTAAGGGATTTTCTCAGAAATTAATATCCACCCTTCTCAACAGTAGAAAAAAGGAGACGCGTCATATTTATAAAAAGGTCTGGCTCCTTTTCAACAAGTGGTGCACTGAAAACTCCTTCTCGGCGCAGAGCCCCATAGCTGTTTTGGAGTTCCTACAGTGTGGAGCAGACAAAGGGTTATCCGTAGGTACCCTTAAAAGCCAGGTGTCAGCACTTAGTGCTTATTTAGAGAAATCTTTGGCCACCAATCCATGGGTGGTCAGGTTCTTTAGGGCACTGTCCAGGCAGAGACCTGTCCGAGGTCCCCCCTTTCCCGGGTGGGATCTATCTTTAGTGTTGCAAAGCCTAACAGGAATTCCCTTTGAGCCCTTGGACAAATGTTTGTTAAAAGAGTTAACCTTAAAAACAGCATTTTTAGTGGCAGTGACAACTGCCAGGAGAGTCAGTGAAATTGAGGCGTTATCAATTAGACCTCCTTTTTGCGTTATTTTGCCAGATAGAATAGTCCTTAAGACTGATCCAGCATTTTTGCCTAAAGTGGCATCAAGCTTTCACAGAAGCCAGGAAATAGTCCTACCTTCATTTTGTCCCAATCCTGCTGGAGAAGGGGAACTGAAATTTCATTTCTTAGATGTAAGGAGGTGTATCCTACAATACTTAGAAATGACTAAAACAATAAGAAAGTCTGATTCTCTATTTATTTTATTTTCCGGGTCCAGAAAAGGATTCAGAGCGTCTCGACGCACGATTGCCAGATGGCTTAGGTTAGCTATTGGGCAAGCATATTCTCTAGCAGGGAAAGAGATTCCTATGGGCATAAAGGCACACTCTACCAGAGCCGTGGCAACTTCCCAGGCAGAGAAGGCTGGAGCAACGCCAGAGCAAATATGCAGGGCAGCGACATGGTCCAGCTACTCCACTTTCGTTAAACATTACAGAGTGGACCTGGTGGCGGCAGGTGAGCAGGCTTTTGGGCGAAAAGTTCTGCAAGCTGTAGTCCCACCCTAATTGGTAAGTGCTCGATTATCCTCTCAATAGTGGCTGTCCTGAATGACGTAAAGGGAAAATTAAAGTTACGTACCGGTAACGTCTTTTCCTGTAGTCTTTCAGGACAGCCCTAGTTACCCACCCTAAGCTTGGGGGGGTCTTATTTAAGACCAGAACGCAATATGATAATGATATTGAATGGTATGTTATTAATGTGTTCTTGTGTCTCCCCAGCTGACCGGAGGTGATCTTGTAAAAACTGAGGTATGGCAGGGGAAGTGAGAGTTTTATGGGCTGGCGCAGTGTTTCCTACAGGAAGAGGAGGAGACTATCTCTCAATAGTGGCTGTCCTGAAAGACTACAGGAAAAGACGTTACCGGTACGTAACTTTAATTTTTTCCCATCCTGCTAGCGCACCGCTCCAGTGTGAAAGCCCTCGGGGCTTTCACACTGGAGACAAAGCAGCGGCACTTTCGAGTCGGTTTGCAGGCGCTATTATTAGCGCAATAGCGCCTGCAAACCGCCCCAGTGTGAAAGGGCCCTAACTGACAATTGCGCAGTCATGCTATGCTGTGCACACATGAAATTTTATATAATTTTTTTTTCTCCACAAGTTTCTTTTGGTGGCATTTGATCACCTTTTGGGGTTTTTATTTTTTGCGCTATAAATGTAGAAAGACTGAAAATTTAAATAAAAAATAGCTTTCTGCTATAAAACATACTCAATTAAAAAAAATTAAATTTCTTCATAAAATTAGGCCAATATGTATTCTACTGCATATTTATATTTTTGGTAAACAAAAATCCCAATAAGCGTATATTGATTGGTTTGTGTGAATGTTATAGCATCTACAAACAATGGTGTTTGTATGTATGTGTATATATATTATAGTTGTGCGAGCCTCTGTACATCTCAGTGATATGGAGATGTTGTGTGAGCCTCTGTACGTCTCAGTGATATGGAGATGTTGTGTGAGCCTCTGTACGTCTCAGTGATATGGAGATGTGGTGTGAGCCTCTGTACGTCTCAGTGATATGGAGATGTGGTGTGAGCCTCTGTACGTCTCAGTGATATGGAGATGTTGTGTGAACCTCTGTACATACGTCTCAGTGATATGGAGATGTTGTGTGAGCCTCTGTACGTCTCAGTGATATGGAGATGTGGTGTGAGCCTCTGTACGTCTCAGTGATATGTAGATGTAGTGTGAGCCTCTGTACGTCTCAGTGATATGGAGATGTTGTGTGAGCCTCTGTACGTCTCAGTGATATGGAGATGTGGTGTGAGCCTCTGTACGTCTCAGTGATATGGAGATGTGGTGTGAGCCTCTGTACGTCTCAGTGATATGGAGATGTGGTGTGAGCCTCTGTACGTCTCAGTGATATGGAGATGTGGTGTGAGCCTCTGTACGTCTCAGTGATATGGAGATGTGGTGTGAGCCTCTGTACGTCTCAGTGATATGGAGATGTGGTGTGAGCCTCTGTACGTCTCAGTGATATGGAGATGTGGTGTGAGCCTCTGTACATCTCAGTGATATGGAGATGTGGTGTGAGCCTCTGTACATCTCAGTGATATGGAGATGTGGTGTGAGCCTCTGTACATCTCAGTGATATGGAGATGTGGTGTGAGCCTCTGTACATCTCAGTGATATGGAGATGTGGTGTGAGCCTCTGTACGTCTCAGTGATATGGAGATGTGGTGTGACCTCCCCCCCAACTAAGTGTGCATTTGTCATATATTTTGAATTTTCCATCTTACCACTCTAGTACTGACTTCTGCTAGAATAGACAAATGAAGTAGGAGAGGGCTACAGCCTGAATACGTCTTACTGGTGTGGGATTAGGTTTTGTCTGGCTGGTTGTTCCATAACAGCCTGCTTTATAGCTAATGATAGATGTAAAGCTGGTTAATCCACAGGCATCAAGACGGTCAAGCAAGATTAGTGGTTTCTGATCCTATCTATGAGATTAGAAACATGCGTCAGATAAAAGATAACATTGCCACCTCATTTACAGAATAGATGTACCATAGACACCAATGCTAATTACTTTGCTCAAATTTTGTAATGTTAAGTAGAAAACGTCATTGACCCAGTGGGCTTAATGGTGACTTTGCGGCTGGACATTTTAAACCATTGCATGCTTATTTCTATTTTTTCTTAGTGGACTGGGATTACAATGTTCTATTTTAACTCCAATTACTACCCCTCCAGGCTTGTTATCAGTGTTTGGGGTTGTTGTCTATACAATAAGTATGATAGTGTTTTTGCATTATCTAGAAATTGGGTAAATGGTCCTGCACTCCATCAACATTACATTTTACCGGATGTGATTACTTTAGGTAGCTATACAAGTTATGAGATGCATTTGCATTAGCTGAAGCTCAGCATTTTCACAAGAAGTACTTGCCACTAATATATGTATGTCAAAATGTGTTATTTATGAGCTGCAAGATCTCTCCTCATTGCATTATTACATAAATGCACTTGACCATTAGTAATGTTGCACTAATTACGCTAGCGATCATATATATTTCCGATATATAATGCAGAGTGCCTTGTCATTAATGTGTATGTAAACTTCAAACTTCTATTTGTTCTCTTTGGCTCTAATAAGTATTCCCTTTTTTAAAAGGGTATATATATATATATATATATATATATATATATATATATATATATATATATATATATATATATATATATATATATAAAAAAAACTTTGATTCTGCCAAAACTATTGTCAGCTGATAACTTCCTGTGCTTGCCTTTGACTGTCATTAGCATAATTTTCAGTTCTCTTTGTAGACTACAGAACTCTTAGCCCATGTTATGGAAATGAGGAGACTGGGAAATGTTCTGTAGCCTTCAAGTACTTCCTGTCCTAGATTGACAATACTGCTTCTCCATAGATACAGTGGAGTGACAGGAAATGTTACTGTCAGGATCACCAGGTGAAAATAAAGGGAAAAGCTGAAAAAAGTAATGCAGCCACTACATGTAAGGTCTGGTATTCTGCAATATATTACATTTTTGTTCTTGGGATTAGGTAAGCTTTACCACTATATTCTTTAGAGCAGAGGTCTTCAAACTTCCTAACCAAAAGCCCAGTTTACTGTAGTGATGCACTGAAATTTATCTGTCAAATAGGATTTGTAACGTTGTGTCGAAAAGAAAAAAAAAAAGTGGAGATAATGGCTGCTGAAAATGCCCACTATTTTGCAGTGATTTTTATCTTGCTTATGGTGTGTGGTGTGTGGTTGGTTTTAAAAAAAAAAAAATCAATTTCGGTTTCGGCCAAGTGCATCCTGAATTTTTATTTTGGTGCATCACTAGTTTAGTGGAGCCAGACTGTGACCAGTGCACCGTTATTGATGCCCCGTTATTGGTGTAATTGGGAGGAATTATGCTCTATTGTTGGTGTTGGTGAAAAAAAATCGTACCCCATCATCGGTGTTAATAGAAGGAATATTGCCTCAGGCCGGGTTCACACTGGTGCGACACGACAGCCGTCCTACTTTGGATCCGACTTTGCCCTGTGACTTGAAGCCGACATATGTCCGACTTTCAATGAACAGGGATCCGACTTGGATCTCCGCCAATACCAGGCACTGTGTTTGGTATGAATCTTGAGGGGGAACTCCACGCCAAATTTTAAATAAAAAAACTGGCATGGGTTCCCCCTCTAAGGGCATACCAGGCCCTTCGGTCTGGGATGGATTTTAAGGGGCTCCCCCTACGCCGAAAAAACGGCGTGAGGGTCCCCCCTAGATCCATACCAGACCCTTATCCTAGCACGCAGCCCGGCCGGTCAGGAAAAGGGGTGGGGACGAGCGAGCACCCCCCCCCTCCTGAACCGTACCAGGCCGCATGCCCTCAAAATGGAGGGGGTGGGTGGGTGCTTTGGGGCAGGCGGGTGCCCTGCGTCCACCCCAACGGTACAGTACGGTATGTACCTTGTCCCTATGTTGATGAGGACAAGGGCCTCTTCCCAACAACCCTGGCCGTTGGTTGTCGGGCTCTGCGGGCGTGGGGTTTATCGGAATCCGGGAGCCCCCTTTAATAAGGGGAGGCCCCAGATTCCGGCCCCCTACCCTATGTGAATGAGTATGGGGTACATCGGCTCTCTCCTCTGCTCGGTTGACAGCTCCAGCGGGCGGGGCCGAGCACTCCCGCTGACGAGAGAAGAGAGAGCCGAGGAGCCGCTAGGTACAGATCGGCATATTTTTTATATAACACAGGCACAGGGGCGCTGACATGAACAGACAGACAGGGATGGAGGGAGGGGGAAAAGGACAGAGCAGGGCTGCGGATGATGGAGGCAAGTAAACTGACCAAGGTGTCAGGGCTCAGCAGGCTTGATATTCCATGGTCGGCTTACACTGGGGAGGGTATAGCCAGGCAGGATCAGACAGGTTGTTTAGGTGTTACAGGGGGGGCAAATGACACAGCACAAGGGGTTGTTTGTTATTTAAAAAAAAAAAAAAGTATCATACTTAACACCTCCTGGTAAGAGTGGACAGAGTGGCCCCGATCCTCCTCTTCTGGGGTCTCCCCACGGCGCTCCTGGCTCCTCCTCTTCTCGAGTGCCCTCACGGAGAGTTACATTCCATGAGGACGCTCCTGAGTCCTGCTGCTGCGTCCATTGACACACACACACAGCAGGACTCAATCCTGCCCCCGACTCCTGTGTCACTAGATTTGATTGACAGCAGCGGGAGCCAATGGCTCCTGCTGCTATCAATCTATCCAATGAGGACCCGAGACAGCGGCTGGAGCTGCTGTGCTCGTCCCCGTCGATAGAATGATTGAGTTCAGGCAAGTAAAAGGGGTGGGGGGCGGGCTGCTTCACTACAGAAGGTTTTACACCTTAATGCATTAAGGGGAAAAAACTCGAGGGTTTACAACCCCTTTAAAAAAAAAAACAGTATCTGTGTGTTTTGTTTTTTGTTTGAATTTGGTTTTGTTAGGTTAACAAATGCTTTAAATAATGAATTACATTTTAACTAAACCCATTCGATTTTAGTCGACTAAATATGACTAAAACAATTGCAGATGACTAAAACTAAATTGAAATTTGCTGCCAAAATGAACACTGCAGACAGTACAAATACAATTCAATACAGGAGGAATCTGAGGGCCTGTTCATTAGAGCTTACAATCTATTACACATGCACTGGCCCAAGATTTTGATAAGTTGTGCTGTCACATGCCCAAAATTGCATGTGTGACGCATGTAACCTCTATCGCAGATCATTTACTAAAAAGAAAAGGCTGGCTGATTTCTACTAAATACATTTCTCTTCTGTCAATAACGTGCCCGATGGATTCCCCCTCATTGGAGTTCATTATTGGCTCGATAAAGGGCAGGCAAGCCTGAAGCTGTCACCTATTTGAGAAATAAGAGATGTGGGCTGCAGTCTTACTTATATAGAAGGTCTAGAAGTAGACAGCTGTTACTTCACTTGTCAGTTACATTGCAGTGTTGCATGTGGCTGCACAACAGGCCTGAACAAATCTCGCTGTGATCTAGGAGCTAGCTGAAAAATAGAGCCGCTCACCCAGGCGAGCAGTATGTTATGTATCAGATAATAAATATATATATATATATTTACAAACGCCTAGTAAAGTCTATGTGTACAATATATCAGTAAAATAGACCTACAGATTTTTAGACATTTACACACACACTATAAACATACTGTACATGTCCCCCAGGGTGGATTAGATTTAAATCACTAGTAAAAAGACTTGATTTAAATCAACTTGATTTTAAACCATCATTTTTAAAGAGCAACTGTCATCTCTGTCCTGCAGCATTTGCTGATATTCTTCTGACCCGCTGTTGACTCACCGACAGCCTCATTCACTTTAATGGGGCGGCTGGTGATGCGGAAGTGACATAACAAGGTGAGGGATGTGGGGGCAGCGGTCAAGTGAATGCCCGCTAACAGGCGCTGCCATGATGGCTCTATAATGACAGGTGGCAAAAAGGAGGGTACTACTAGGGTAACCAAGAATTCGGACTTTGAAGGCCAGGTTACCCTAGTAGTACCCTCCTTTTTCTCCCTAAATTTACGGACGTGGCAATCTAAGTGCTTTTTTCTTTCAATTTCAGAAATGACAGGTGCTCTTTAAATGTCAGGCCTTATTCTTGCTGGTAGTTAGAATCTTTAATATTTGCAAACAAAAGTTTTCCTATTTAGGATAATAAGCTGTCAGGTTAGTGAAAATCAGAACCAATTCAATCTTACAGTTTGTAGTGTACATAGATTTGCACAACAATGGGATAAAGGAATATTGCTGAACTTTGGGTTATCTCATGGTTACTGCGAAGTCGTGTTTATGCATCAATGTAGTGCATGTTATCTCAGCTTGCAGAGCTTGGATTAATTGAATGAGTTTACCAAAAATGTGAATATTGCAGAATATACAGCCTTATGCTACATAACTAAGCTCCACTTCATGCTGAATAAACTAAATTATTAATGTATCTTAAATAGAAAACTATCTTTTAGACTTTTGCTCCAAAAGCATTTTATTAGACTTTTGCTCCAAAAGCATTCTATTAAAAAAAAATTGGATAAAAATAAAAATCGACTTTTTTAAAAAAAAATTTTCTTTAACCGATTCCTGACCATGTCACGCAGATCTACTGCGGCGCAATGGCTCTCCTAAGCGAATTCCCGTACGGTTACGTCCCACCCTTTTTCGGCACCGGAGGGCGTGTGCGGGGGGCTCGATGCGCATGGCTGCGGACACGATCGCTGCCGGCTACGTGCAATAGCGTGCATGAGCGCCAGCATGGGAATTTGTGTGTGTAAACACAAAAATCCCTGTGCTGTCAGAGGAGAGGAGCCATATTGTTTGTTCCTACTAAGTAGGGAAATTGATATGTCTCCTCTCCTAGTCAATCCTATCCCCCATACAGTTAGAATGCACTGATGGTAACACACAATTAACCCCTTCGCTGCCAGTGATATTTACACAGTAATCGGTGCATTTTTATAGCACTGATTGCTGTATGAATGCCAATGGTCCCAAAAATGTGTCAAAAGTCTCCGATCTGTCCATCGCAATGTTGTAGTACCACTAAAAATCGCAGAACACTGCCATTACTAGTAAAAAAAAAAAAAAAAATAATAATAAAAATGCCATAAATCTTTCTCATAGTTTGCAGACGCTTTAACTTTTGCGCAAACCAATCAATATACGCTTATTGCAATACTTTTTTTTTTTTTTTTTTTTTTTAGGTTTTATTTTTTTATTTTGGGGATATTTATTATAGCAAAAAGTAAAAAAAAAGTTTAGTTTTTTTTTTTTTTTTTTTTTTTCAAAATTGTCGCTCTTTTTTTGTTTGCAGTGCAAAAAATAAAAACTGCAGAGGTAATCAAATACCACCAAAAGAAAGCTCTATTTGTGGGAAAAAAAGGACGCAAATTTAGTTTGGGTACAGCGTCGAACAGCCACGCAATTGTCCATTAAAGTGACGCAGTGCCAAATTGTAAGTGCACTGGTCAGAGAGTAAAATCTTCTGGGGGCTGAAGTGGTTAAATCAAAAAAATCTGATTTAAAAAATAAAAAACTAAAATAGTGTGGTTGCATAAGTTTGCACACCCTCTTATAAATGGGGATGCAGCTGTTTTCAGAATTAGAGCGGTAGTAAACCTGCTGACCATTTTTTTTTTTTTTTTTTTCTACACTTGTAAGGGAAAAGGCATAATGAGCTAGTATGCACCGCATACTAGCTCATTATGAAATACTTACCTTAGAGCGAGGCGCCGGTATCTCAACTGGTCCACGCCGAGGGAGCTGACATTTTCCCTCGGCATGTGTTCCGTGTATTGTGGCTCCAGCGCTGTGAGTGGCCGTAGCCACGATGTCGTCACTCCCGCACATGCGCGTGGGAGACTTCTTTCTGGCAAGGTCTGGCATCTGCCGGACTTTCAGCCTAGAATCCCCAGAACGCATGCGCCGCTGAAGTCAGTGGCTCATTGCGAGGGGAATATCTCCTAAACAGTACAGGTTTAGGAGATTTTCTTTTTACCTACAGGTAAGCCTTATTACTTTACTACCGCTTTAAGCAATCACATTTAAACTCATGTTAAATAGGAGTCCGTACACACCAGCCATCATTTAAAATGCCTGATTAATCCCAAATAAAGTTCAACTGTTCTAGTAGGTCTTTCCTGACATTTTCTTAGTCGCATCCTACAGTAAAAATAATGGTTCACAGAGAGCTTCCCAAAGCATCAGAGGGATCTCATTGTTAAAAGGTATCAGTCAGAAGGGTACAAAAGAATTTCTAAGGCATTATATATACCATGGAACACAGTGAAGACAGTCCTCATCAAGTGGATAAAATATGGCACAACAGTGATATTACCAAGAACTGGACGTCCCTCCAAAATTGATGAAAAGACAAGAAGAAAACTGGTCAGGGACGCTGCCAAGAGGCCTACAGCAACATTAAATGAGCTGTGGAAATAACTGGAAATGTGACAACAATCTCCCGTATTCTTCATATGTATGGGGTAGAGTGGCAAGACGGAGAGTGGCAAGACGGAAGTCTTTTCTTACAAAGAAAAACATCCAAGCCCGGCTAAATTTTGCAAAAACGCATCTGAAGTCTCCCAAAAGCATGTGGGAAAACATTGTAATGGCCTAATGAAACCAAGGTTGAACTTTTTGGCCATAATTCCAAGATAGGTTTGGTGCAAAAACAACACTGCACATCACCAAAAGAACACCATACCCACAGTGAAGCATGGTGGTGGCAACATCATGCTTTGTGGCTGTTTTTCTTCAGTTGGAACAGGGGCCTTAGTCAAGGTAGAGGAAATTATGAACAGTTCCAAATACCAGTCAATATTGGCACAAAACCTTCAGGCTTCTGCTAGAAAGCTGAACATGAAGAGGAACTTCATCTTTCAGCATGACAACAACCCAAAGCATACATCCAAATCAACAAAGGAATGGCTTCACCAGAAGAAGACTCAAGTTTTGAAATGGCCCAGCCAGAGCCCAGACCTGAATGCCATTGAAAATCTGTGGGGGGATCTGAAGACGGCTGTGCACAGGAGATGCCCTCACAATCTGACAGATTTGGAGCGTTTTTGCAAAGAAGAGTGGGCAAATATTGCCAAGTCAGGATGTGCCATGCTGATAGATTCTTACCCAAAAAGACTGAGTGCTGAAAAAAAAAAAAAAAAAGTGCTTCAACAAAGTATTCGTTTAATGCAACCATATTTTATTTTTTTATTTTTACTTCCCTCCACCTAAAAGATTTCAGTTTGTTGTTCAACTGAGTTGTACAGTTTATAGGTCACGTTAAAGGTGGAAAAAGTTCTGAAATGATTTATCTTTTCTTTTCCTTTTTTTTTTTTTTTTTTTTTTTTTTTACGTCACAGAAACTTGACATTTTTAACAGGGGTGTGTAGACTTTTTATATTGACTGTGTGTGTGTTCAGACAAAGTTGAAGTTAAAACGAGAATAGCTTCTACAGTTCTATCATAATGGGTGACTGTGAATGATCAATGGTTCTCTTTAAAGAGGAAGTAAACCCTGATGGGTTTACTTCCTCTTTGTTTCCCTGCAAAGGTAAAGCATAATGGGCTACTATGCATCGTAGTAGCCCATTATGTGTCACTTAACTGACACAGGAGCCTGCGATGTCACCGCTGTCCTTTCTGCTACGGAGCGTCCATCTTCTTGGTCGGAGCCGCGATGACGTCACTCCCGCGCATGCGCACAGGAGCCGCCACTAACAGCATATCGCTGTTAGCAGCGGCATGCTCAGTGCGCCTGCGCGACGCTGTCTACGACGCATGCGACGTAGACAGCGGTGCCTGTCTTTTTGCAAATATCTCCTAAACCGTGTAGGTTTAGGAGATATTTCTTGGACCTACAGGTAAGCCTTAGTCTAGGCTTACCTGTAGGTCAAAGTGGTCTGTAAGGGTTTACAACCGCTTTAAGCTGTAGCTTTCCATCAAGTGACAGCTTGAACCTTTTCTGTATTTTATATGAGAATCCTTATGACTCCCCTGAAGGCGTGCATTGTTTTAAAACTTAAAGTGATACTAAACACATACGCCATAAGGCTCTATGCACACTGGAGCTCAAAAAAGCTTTTTCTTGACGCCAAATTGCTGGCAGAAAACGCTGGTTGAAAAACTAGCTTGTACTAGCGTTAATGAGTGTTTTTTAGCATTAGCAATTATGGGCGTTTTTAATAAAAATACACAGAGGACACTCCAAAAAATCCCACAATGCATTCCAAACCCCCACAATGTATTGAAAAAATAGAACGCCGAACGCTAATTAACGCGCTTTTATGAGCGTTAATCTGCGTTTGGCTTTTTTTAGCAGTGAAAAACGGCACTTTGAACGCGAATTTCTGGCGTTCAGAAAAAAGCCCATAAACTCCACTGCTCATTAAAGCTAAAAAAAACGTCCATGTGTGCATGGACACATAGGCTAACATAGAGTGAAGTGTATGGGCTTTTAAAAGAAACACCCAAGCGCCAATAAACTGCAGTTTATCAGCTCCAGTGTGCATGGAGCCTAAAAATTGTTATACGTTCTGCTAGGGTATGCTGTTTGTTTTTGTAGTTAACCGCACTTGCCCACCAGGCCAATTCTGACATTTCTCTCCTGCATGTAAAAATCATTTTTTTTTTTTTTTTTTTTTTTTTTTTTTGCTAGAAAATTACATAGCAACCCCAAACATTATATATGTTTTTTTAGCAGAGACCATAGAGAATACAATGGCGGTCATTGCAACTTTTTATCTTGCATGGTATTTGCGCAGCAATTTTTCAAATGCTCTTTTTTTGGGGAAAAAACAGTTTCATGCTTTAAAAAAAAAAAAACAGTAAAGTTAGCCCAATTTTGTTTGCATAAAGTGAAAGATGAAGTTGCGCCGAGTCAATAGATACCCAACATGTCACGATTCAAAATTGCACACGCGCCGCTTTAACATTTTTTACTGGTTACATGTTTTGAGGTACAGAGGGGGTCTAGGGCTAGAATAATTGCTCTCGCTCTAACGTTTGCGGCAACACCTCGCATGTGTGGTTTCAACACCCTTTTCATACGTTGGCGGGACTTAAGTATGCGTTCGCTTCTGCGTGCGAGCACACAGGGGCACTTAAAAAAATTTTTTATTATTGTTAATTTTACTTAATTTTCTAACTTGACACTTTGATCAAAACATTTTTTTTTTTTTTTACTTTTATTTCTATTACAAGGAATGTAAACATCCCTTGTAATAGGAATATGGCATAACAGGACCTCTTTACAGTGAGATATGGGGTCAATAAGACCCCACATCTCACCTCTAGGCTGGGAAGCCTAAAATAAAAAAAAAAAGAAAAAAAAAAAAGATCACAGCTTCCCAGCTCTGTTTGTTTTTAATGCAGAGGCCGGGCGTGACATCATAACATCGCACCCGGCCTCCGATGATCATAGAGACTCTGGTGACCATCTGTTCCGCCGGAAATCTCTATGGTGGACATCCGGGGCCAGCTGATCCATTCTCAGACTCGCCGATATCTCTATTGTGGACATCCGGGGCCAACTGATCCGTTCTCAGACTCGCCGATCGCAGAGGGGAGTCGGTAGAAGCACCGGAGGGTGGCGGGAAGGGGGGAGGGCATCCCCTCTCGCCGCCCATAAAAACGATCTAGCGGCTGACTAGCCGCTATGATCGTTCTTATGGCGTAGGAAATCGACAGCTGAGAACGCCGATATCTGAATGATGAACAGAGAGTCTTATGTTATAGTACATGTTTGACATAGTTTAGCTTCTTGGATCCATCTCCTTTTACCGGGATTTTTGGTTTATCTGTGTTACAAAGATCTCTATATTTTGTGCCCTATGTAGCTATAGGCAGACAGCGTTCTGTATGACATTTGCTTCAGTCTCTATCTAAGCTTGCCAGCGTTATGAGTATTTTGTAATCCATTGTCGTCAGTGTAAATAGTAACTTGGCAGCGCACATGAGCAGTCTTTTCCATTTATAGATGTCTGATGAATGTGGTCAGCATCAGGAGCACACAGCATTTCATTATTTTCTACTCCACAAGATTTGCCTACGGAATTCATACTTGGCCTAATGATGTCATTGTCCTTTTCTCTAACAATGGCTCCACCATAAGGGACTGTGGAACACTAATATGCATAAAGCCCATGCAAGTCAGATTTAGGGAGCCATTTATAAAAACTGCATCCCAAGTGAAGGTATTTTCCATAAAAAAAGTCCTTTGTCCTGTGGAATGATTATTGATTTATTCTATGGCATTGCTGAGTCTGCAGTGGAAATGAGTGATATTTCCATGGACACTGTAGCAATAAAATGGGGATTGGTGAAGTGATGTTTTCCTGGTACTTAGTGATGTTTATAATGCCCCGTACACACGAGCGGAATTTCCATCGGAAAAATCTTGGATGGTTTTTCCGACGGAATTCCGCTCAAGCTTGGCTTGCATACACACTGTCACACAAGTTCCATGAACGTTCGACCGTCAAGATCGCGGTGATGTATGCGGTGACGACGAGCCAAGAAAATGAAGTTCAATTCTTCTGAGCATGCGCCCTAATTGGTACAGACTATCGGAATTTTTTCCGACCGAAAAGTAGAGAACCTGCTCTCAATCTCTTGCTGGCGGGAAATTCCACCAGCAAAAGTCCGATGGAGCATACACATGGTCGGAATTTCCGACCAAAAGCTCACATCCGACTTTTGCTGGCGGAATTTCTGATCGTGTGTACAGGGCATTAGAGTTCTATTGTTATAGGGATTGGGTACATGTAGCTTCCAGATACAGTATGCTTTTAGACCAGGGATGGGGGCATTGTGCAAGGGCAAAGCTCTCGTGGACATCGCTGAATTGAGAGGGGGGCTGAGGGGGCTCCTGCACACAGGTTTTTTACCTTCATGCATAGAATGCATGAAGGTAAAAAAACCTTGTGCCTTTACAACTACTTTAATTATCCCATTAGATCTCTTTCTTAACTCAACAGCATCTCCATAAAAAAAAGCACTTTGTGTCTGGGGTGCTTTTTTTTTTTTTTTTTAATAACTCCTTAAAACGCTTATTAATGCTATAGGCTTGTTGATTTAAGTTAGTGTCAGCATTATATTGTTTTTCAAGTGTGAACATAGCATTACAGTCAGCACAATAAACCAAGTCTGTTGAATAGAAAAGCTGCTACTCTGTGTTCTGATTTTGTGGCACGAGCAGGCTGACTTCTCTTTTGAGGAATTTTCTCCAGGATTTAATATGAAAGCCAGTTTTAGTATAACAAGATAATTACAACTTGCTTATCCTGCATGATCATCATCTTTGGGTTTTCACATTAAATTTATTTAGCTGATACAGAATCTCAAATGTATATTGCCAAGAGAACACCAAAGGATAGCAAATATTCTGGAATGTCAGGATGGAAATTTGTGGGCCACATTCCTGTCTGATAGAGACACCAGTACGGTATATAAATTACAGTGCAAAAAGTGGTTTATGTAAATAGGGTGTTAAGGGCCAAGTTTGTTTTTTTTTGGACCAGGGTCACGCATTGGGCATGCGACAAGCGCGTGTGCCAAAAACACACAAAGGAAGTCCCCGACCCTTATGCAAAGTTGCGCCACACTGAACCACATGGTGCTGCAGTACCATACCTTTTAGCATGCGCTAGCAGATGTGTGGGGGAACCACTAATTATTATTGGCACCTCTGTGTGTCTGCTAAAGAACAGTGCATTTCCATGCATGTTGGGAAAGTGCACAATTTGGTTGATTTACTGATGCTGGAGAGTGCAAAATCTGGTGCAGCTCTGCATAGAAACCACAATTGGCTTCCAGGTTTTTTGTCAAAGCCTAAATAGTGGTTGTAAACCCTCAAATATACACATGAAGTGAATAGTTTCAGATGATACACAAAGATGAAACAAATCCTCCTACATAGGTTTTACTTGTTTATCCGAAGTCTTCTCTTCCCTACCCCTTTCAAAAGGGCAGAATCATGTTAAAATTCTTCTGCATCTGTTAGTATCACAGAGGAGGGGGGAGGAGAGCTGCAGTTACACTGTGTGAGAGCTGGTTGTAGGAAAGGAACACACCCACTTTACACACAGCAGAAGACCGGTGTTGTGAATAGACCAGCTGTGTGCTGAGCTCTCCTCCCCGAAACTTTCTATGACTCATTCAGATAAGAGGAAAGAAGTACCAGAGAGAGAAAGGACACTTAGAGCTTTGGAGAAATAAGTAAACACTGCAGATATGTGCTTTTGTTCAGATTTCATGACTGACTTCAACAGTTTAATTGAACAAGCTGAAGTTAGAAGCCGATTGGCTACCATGCACAGATGCACCAGGTATATACTCTCTAGTTTTAGTTAACCCCCTAAGTTGGAAAGTAGTTTTCAGGAATAGTGCCTATGCTGTAAAGGGGCCCCCAGTACGTTAAAAAAAAAAAAAAACTGCAGCTTTGAAAAATTTAGATTTTTTTTTTTTTTTTAATTTTGCCCAAATTGCCATATCTAAGCCCCTGATGCTGAGAGGAGTTTCAGGAGGCGTAATCGGTGCAGGAAACATACCGCATCATTGCTTGCAGGCAGTAAGGTACCATGGGATATATAGTCCTTATAAACTGAAAGTAAACCGCAGAGGAGAAGCTGCTAAGCATGCAGGGAGTCTAGGAAATTGTGAAAAGAGATGACCAGCATGAAAGGAGATTTTCCCAAGTAAGCTGATATTGGATTGTCAAATATAACTATTAGGGTTGTACCGATACTAGTATCGGTACCGATACTGAGCATTTGCCTGAGCCTGACAGCCGTTTCTCCACTTCTCTCTCTCCCCCCGCCCCTTTCAGCTGCTCTAGTGAAATCTACACAGCGGTGATCAGTGCTTGTAACCGCCCCCAAAGCTGCACCGATCACCGCTGACTGTCCCTGTATCCTCCTCCAGTCCCCCTCTGTTCTGCTGCTGTCCCCCTCAATGCCCCCCTCCGTGCTGCTGTCCCCCCTCCGTGCTGCTGTCCCCCCTCCGTGCCCCTCCGTGTTCCCCTCCGTGCTCCTGTCCCCCCTCCGTGCCCCTCCGTGTTCCCCTCCGTTCTGCTGCCCCCCTCCGTTCCCCTCCGTTCTGCTGCCCCCCTCCGTTCCCCTCCGTTCTGCTGCCCCCCTCCGTTCCCCTCCGTTCTGCTGCCCCCCTCCGTTCCCCTCCGTTCTGCTGCCCCCCTCCGTTCCCCTCCGTTCTGCTGCCCCCCTCCGTTCCCCTCCGTTCTGCTGCCCCCCTCCGTTCCCCTCCGTTCTGCTGCCCCCCTCCGTTCCCCTCCGTTCTGCTGCCCCCCTCCGTTCCCCTCCATTCTCCTCTGTTCTGCTGCCCATCTCCGTTCTCCTCTGCCCCCTCGATCTCTTAGGACGGAGCAGAGGTAGAAGCCAGTAAATCTGGCTTCTTCCCTTTCTGAATGAACAGTCAGTGATAACTGACTGTGTCCATTCACATAACTGAAACATCGTAACCTGTGTTTATGAATGGAGAGGAGCCTTGTCTCCTCTCCATTCATTTTCGGTGCAGCTGAGGCTGCTGAGAAGGGGACTGGGAAACGTGTCCTCAGTCCCTTTCCCTGTCTCAAAGGGGAGATGTCAAGGGTCTGTTAAGACCCCTGATTTCTTGCCAAAGCCCCCCCAACAGGGCTAATAATAATAATAATAATAAAAAACAAAAGAATTGCAATAAATAATTAAAAGAAATTCATTGTAAAAAATAATTAAAAATAAAATAAAAAACACACTGACGCTGTCCACTCCACCCCCCCCCCCCCCCCCCCCTTTATAAAGAGAATGCATAACACATGACATAAAAAAAAAGTATCGGTGAGTACTTGGAAAAAAGTATCGGTACTTGTACTCGGTCTTAAAAAAGTGGTATCGGGACAACCCTAATAACTATTGTATTGCTATTACAATGTTGCAAATGTTGATGTTATAAAAATAAAAGTGTATGCTGTGACTTTACATCTCCTTTTAAAAATAATTTTACATAAGGTTTTTGCAATTGCCCCCTCTATGAAATCTGGAGACTGCATTGTAGGCCTCAGCACAGGAGTAACTGATACTGAACCAAAGAGAAAGTGAACTGGCCTTTTAGACGGAATGACTGTCTGATCTAAAGTCTCTGTTGGGCCAAATAGCTTTGCTTGGGACGGCAAGGGGGGGGGGGGGGGGCAGCAATTGGGAACACCGTATTTATACCTATAGTTATCCTTTACACTTTCATTCTGAAATTGGAATGAATTGAAAATATGCTACCGGCAGCAAATGTTCTGTTAAGCTGTAATAAATCTGCAGCGTGTAGAAGTATGGCTTCATTTGCCAGGAAAAAAAGGGAGGAGGTTGATTTTGGGTCACTGGATAGTTTATAATGCACATTACAGAATCTGATAGAAAAAAAAGCTTCAGGCGGTAATGTTGCATGACTCCAGCCACTGAGGAAGATGTGAAGAGACAACTCAACCTATCCAGGGAGAGGTCATATTATAGAAGTGTACTGACTATGACTATAGTTTCATTCTGATATCTAAACCAGTTATAATCATTCAGTTTTTACAACCTTGTGTCTTGAATCATAGCAATGATTTTAAAAGTTAGTGTTACTAAACCCACAACAGTAAAATCAGTCTATGCAGAATCGCATGCTTGTTATACTCTGTGGAACCTAAGGGGTTAATCCTCTGCATTGTGTAAAAAGGCTGTTTGATCCTGTCTTCTCTGATCCTCCCTTTCTTCCACGGACTCCAAAACAGGTCCGGATAAGACAGTTGTGTAAAAAGGCTTTAAAGTCAGGCTGCACATGCTTTTTTTTGTTTTTTTTTCTTGGGAGGGTGCATGTGATTAGCACAGGGCCAATCATCAGTGTCCAGACAGAGGGTCAGGGGTTCTGCATCCGGATAGGACAGTCAGAGAAGAATGAAAACTCCTACAAGCTTTAACCAGTGCTCAGCCGGACACCGATGGTCACAAGACTGCTATATACTGCTGATGAGAAAAGGTATTAAGCAGCTCGTATTTACTAAAATGATTGCATTTCCATGTTCTGTGTACTGTGGGAGACCAGATTTAGTAAATGCAGGGTCCGGGGTTTAAAACACTTTTTAAATCTGAACTCTGCGAAAGCTAAGATACCTTTCTTGCAGTGAGGCTTTGCCTGTGTCGCAAGGGTTAACTGTGTATGTATAGGGGACTGGTTACAACAGTTTTACATGCTTGAGTCTTCATTCCCACAGGCTGCCATGCCCTGCTAGACAGGTCCCTGCAGCCTCTTCTCCCTATGTTCTAAGATCCTCTGTCATCAAGACCGATGCAGGGCCTGTAGCCCTTCATTGGATGTGAGGATGCCAAGGGACAGCCTTTCGCCAGAGCATAGGGGAGTGCCAGCTGCTGGGTGAGTTGAAAAATTGGGTAAGGAAAAGTGCTGTTCTCATCCTGACAGAAATGAGCTTTTAACCCTTCCAGTGTTTCCACAGCAAAGGAGAATGTTTAGTTTTACCAAAGTCGGGCTTCCATAGTTTAATTTGTCTAACCGTGTGTGGGGGTCCGCCTGCACAGCCACATCGTTTGTGCAAATGAATGAACTACAACTACCGTCATCCATTGCGGCTGGCATCTTGTAGTTCTCAATGAACTGCGAGGGTGCTGGTGACCGTTCTTGTAGTTCATTTGTCTTCCTCCGATTCAGTAACTGCCTGCCCATATTGGAGGTACGGGCAGACAGCTCTGACAGTCTGTAGAAGCCTGGCATTGCACCTACAATCTCCTGATCATGAGTGCAATGCTTTACAGGCTTCTAACAAAAAAAAATAATACTTATTTAGGCTCCATTCACACCTTGGCATTCTGTTTTGTGGGAGGAATTGCCGCCATTCTGCCTGCGATTCGGAAACGTCGCAAATCGTAGGACGCCTTTGCAATCTCCACTATTTTGAATGGCACCAGATCGCAGTGCGATTTTGCCATGATTGTCGCCCGTCCAGTTGCGGTAAAAACACACAAGCAGAATCGCGGGATGCCCAAAAGAAGTACAAGAAGAGATCCAGGGCGTTCTTTGTAATGGAATGTCAGAAAACCTTTGTTTTGTTTTTCTTTGATCCAGAAAGAAACCAAGAAAAAAGAGTTGGGCATACCCAGTCCCTTCGTAGGTTTTAGTGGAGTAATTCTGGCTGGAGAAAGTGTCCAAAGATATCTGGTAAATTTTCCTTTAATGCTTTTCATACGGGGGGAAATAATTGCTGACTTTAGGCTCGGTTCACACCATCGCAGCATCCGGCTCACAGCAGGGGTCTGGTGCGTCTTGGTTCACCGTTTCAGGTCTAATTTCAGCCCGAATTTTTTAAATCAGACCTGAAATGGACCAAAAGACGCACAGGGCATCTGTGCAAATTCGCATCGGAGCCGCAGCGGAGATATGTGAACCGGATCCATAGAGAGCCAGTAAAAATCTCCTGCTATTGCAAATTGGATGCAGGTTCCCAACATCCAGTTGGCATAGGTATGAACCCAGCCTTCGAGTCTGTAATGTGTAAAGTAGTTGTGGTATTGCGCTTTTTTCTTTCTTTCTTTTTTTTATCCCCTTCACACTTAAGAGTAAAATGGTAATTCCTAAGCACAATTTTTCAACTTTGATATGTGTTAGTAGAACCATACATATCATCACAACTACTTTGTGGACTGTATCTTTTATTTTTTCTAGACAAATTGGGCTTTTTTTTTTTTTTTTTTTTTTTTTTTTTTTTTTGTGGTAAATGGTTATGGATACCTCACCCTGCTTTTTATTTATTTCTTTCTTTCTTTATTTTTTATTATCAAAGTTGGCCCAAAATTTAAATAAAAAAAAAAAGCTGTAGATTTCTTGTCACTGCCATAACCTACCACCAAAGAACAACCCAAGATAAATTCTCCTTTTAACAAAAAAATCCTGTCCAAAATATACTGACCCTCACCTTTTGAGCCTTACTTGACGGTCACACTAATCCTGGCACTGATTTAGATCAAACCTTAAAGGGGTTTATTTATTTTTGCACACTTTTTTTGGGTATTGGGACGCCTGCCTGTACACACATGAACTTTAATGGCATCCCAGTCTTAGTCTGTATGGTTCAATATTGAGTTGGCCCACCCTTTGCAGCTAAACACCCCAAACTCGCTCACCCATGTTTTTATGGACCTTGCTTTGTGCACTGGTGTGCAGTCTTGTTGGAACAGGAAGGGGCCATCCCCAAACTATTTCCACAAAGTTTGGAGCACGAAATTGTCCAAAATGTCTTGGTATGCTGACGCATTAAAAGTTCCTTTCACTGGAACGAAAGGGCCAAGCCCAACCGCACACCATAATGGTCTTGTCACTTTCCCCAACATCATCAAGTACAATGCAGGACCAGTACTCATTAGCAGAGAAATTGTCCATTGGCTGCAGCCGGACCATAGATTAAACGGGTTGTAAAAGCAGAAGGTTTTTTTTTTGTTTTGTTTTTTTTTATCTTAAAGGAGTTGTTAAACCCTCAAGGTTTTTCACCTTAATGCATTAACATGAAAAACCTTCTGTGCTGCAGCTGCCCCCCAGAGCTCCCCTTTTTCTTACCTGAAACCAATCGTTCCAGCGACGAGAACAAGCCCAGCAGCTCCAGCCGCTGTCTCGGGTCCTCATTGGATAGATTGATAGCAACAGGAGCCATTCGCTCCCATTGCTGTCAATCAAATCCAGCGGGGGTGGGGCCGAGTCCTGCTCTCTGTGTCAATAGACACAGTAGCAAGACTCGGGAGGGCCCCCATGGAATGCAGCTCTCTGTGGGGGCACCCAGTAAAGAGGAGGAGCCAGGAGTGCCACCGGGGGACCCCAGAAAAGGAGGATTGGGGCCACTCTGTGCAAAACTTTAACACAGAGCAGGTAAGTATAACATGTTTGTTATTTAAAAAAAAAAACATAAACCGAACCTTTACAATCTCTTTAATGCATTCTATGCATTAAGATAAAAAATCTGTGTGTAGCAGTTAATACTTACCTGAGCCCCGTCTCTATCCAGCAATGTTGCACGAGTGTTTCGTCTGCCCGGGACTCCCCTCCTCATTTTTAAAGCAAAAAAAAAGACTTTACAATCACTTTAAGGTATACATTCCCCTGTATGAGATCATCCCTAGTGAAATGAGCCTTCTATTCTGCATCAAATGTGTGCACTGAGTTCGGCTATAACACCAATCTGCTCAGTAAAAGCATGCAGATCTCTGACTTGTGGTCACTGACCTTCAGAAAGGATTTGGAGTCCTCTCTGAATAGTGACATTGCTTGCCACCTACACCTACTTTGAGGAGGTAGGTTGTCTGATGGTGGCCAGGAGTTTTGCCTAGTGTGTCCCAGTATTGCAGAGAGGGATTTGCTAGCTGCCCCAGGCAGTGCACTTGAAACCTGCTTTGTGTTTAAATACACAACTTTACACTTTGTCATTATAACACCACTACAATATTCATGTGTACAGAATAAACCGTCCTGTATTGCATAGACTGTCACATCCAGCTGTGCTTACCATAGACAGTCTGAACAGCACACTATATAGGATTTCTTTTCACACTACAGTACAGTTGGGTATTTTATACATCTATTTATATAGCTTGGAAAGTGTCGCTCCGATGTCACATGCATTCCTGTAAGCTTATCAGTCTCCTAAAAACGCATGTAGACTACAAATAGAACTGGCGGTAAGAATCCACAGAAAAAAGGATTCCGATTTACATACATATTAATTTTGTTGGGATAAGGACCTCATTTAATCACTTCTCATCCTATTCTGTATCTGCACTTTTCTGTCATTCTGGTGGGCTTAACAAAGAATGTTCTTCGGCTTCCCCTGTATGCCCTGGAAATTTGGATTGAACTCTGTTGTGTATAAACGACAATTACCGCGTCAGCTTCCGGTGGTCTCCACAGCCATTTTTTCTGCCATTACGTTTTATAAATGTGTCAATATAACGTGTATTAAGTAGTAAAAGGCTGGGTTTAAATATAACTAAAGGCAAACTTTTTTTTTTTTTTTTTAATTAGATTTAGTGGAGAGTATTAGAACTCCTGTCAGGTTTTTATTGCCGTCTGTGCCCCCGTTGGGGAGATTTACCCTCTTTGGTTATCCTGTTTACTGTTCACCAATAGTGAAAGTGAGGCCACATTTTGGGTTGTCACCATAGCAGGAATAGATTGGAAATCTTAGAATAAGGACACTAATTCTGGTGACAACCCCTTACTTTGGACAGAGTTCCTTCTCACTTCCTGTTTTGGCCGTGGGACAGGAAATGCAAAGAAATCTCCCCATGGGAACACAGAGGCTGAAAAGAAATATATTGATGAGTTATACCCTTTCTCACTCTATCCAAAATGACAACAGTTTTGCCTTTTTGTTTGACTTTAGGACAATTAGTTCAGTTTACTTTGTATATTGGGTTTGTGAATGTATTACTAATTTAAAAACACTTTCTTGTGATTTTCAACATGTGAAAAAGCAAAGATGAATTTTATTTTATTTTTATTGTCTGAGCTTGCCTCATTCTGCTGGAACACAAACCTTACTCGCTCCGAGCACTCCCTGGCATGCTAAAACTGGGAAGTGTTTGCTCCCCATATCGTAAAACCACTTCACAGGATATGAACTTCATATGCACTGATCAGCAAAAAATATTATGACCACCCACCATAGCCCCCTCAGTGCCTGGACTCCACTAGATCTCTGAAGGTATGCTGTGGTATCTGGCACCAAGCCATCGGTAGCACATCCTTTAAAGCGGTTGTATACCCACACATCAAAAAAAGTAAGGCTTTGCCTTGCGGGGCTAATGAGTTAGTTTGCGGTACATACTACGGTAGCTCATTATGAAATACTTACCTTAGATCAAAGCCCCTGTATCGCAGCCCAGTCCACGCCGAGGGAGATGAAATCTAGCCCTCGGCGTTTCCCCCTTCGCGGCTCCGGCGCTGTGAGTGGCTGGAGCCGCATTGACGTCGCGTGCGCGCAGGAGTCTTCTTCCCGGCAAGGTTTGGCAGCGTCTGCCGGACCTTCAGCCGAGCATTCAGAGCGCGTGTGCCACGGACGTCAGCGGCTGCATGCAAAGGGAATATCTCCTAAACCAGGAACTGGCGGCCCTCCAGCTGTTGCAAAACTACAAGTCCCATCGTGCCTCTGCCTGTGGGAGTCATGCTTGTAACTGTCAGCCTTGCAATGCCTTATGGGACTTGTAGTTTCGCAACAGCTGGAGGGCCGCCAGTTTGAGACCCCTGTCCTAAACTGTACAGGTTTAGGAGATGGTAATTTTACCTACAGGTAAGCCTTATTATAGGCTTACCTGTAGGTAAAAATGACAAATTGGGGTATACTACCAATTTAAGTCCTGTAAATTGTGAGGTGGGGCCTCCCATGGATTGGACTTGTTTTCCAGCACATCCCACAGATGCTCAATTCAATTGAGATCTGGAGAATTTGGGGGCCAAGTCAACACCTTTTAACTCATTTTTGTGTTTCCAAAACTATTCTTGCTCTGTGGTCCAGTTCTGATGCTCAGGTACTCCATTGAAGGTGCTTTTGGCAGTGGTCACCGGTCAGCATGGGCACCCCCCCACACAGCATTACTCCCTTTCACATATCACCCCACACAGCATTGCCCCCCTTCACATATCACCCCCACACAGCATTGCCCCCCTTCCCCCGCTCCCCATCGTTCACAGTTCCATGTATTTCCCTCCCTTCACTCTCCCACCTTTCACAGAGTGGAGAGCAGGAGGCGGGACAATCCTAAACTGAAGGCACAGCAGCACTGGGCGGGACGCGGGAGCTGCTGGGTTAACTTCATATTAGTGATTGGCTGGTAGGACCGCCTCCTAGCAGCCAGTCACCTCCCGATTAACGTGACAGGCAGCTACCTCTCTCCACGCAGTGCTGATCCCGCCTCTAGTCCAGAATTGAATTGTCCCTCCTCCCACCGTCTGCTCCTCTCTACTCTAATGACAGTGGAGGAGGCTGGGGACAAAAGCGACGACTAAATGGCGCAATCGCGGCGGTCCGGAAAAGGCAGCTTGGGCTGGACGCGGACTAAACCATGTATTCTTTTCAACAGTAAATCCTTAAAGATAACAATGTATATACGTGCTTCATAAAAAAAATGTTTCCAGCTAAGAATTTAAAATAGAAACATGGCAACAAGGCAGTTATACCCCCTTCCTGCCCAGACCAATTTTCAGTGCTCCAGCACTTTGAATGCCAATTACTCAGTCAAGCAACACTGTAGCCAAACAAAGTTTTTATCATTTTTTTTTTTCACACAAATGGAGCTTTCCTTTGTTATTTAATCACCACTGGGTTTTTTATTTTGGAAAGCAAACACCCTAAAGTATATTCTATGAGGCATAATGAGTCTTTTGAACGGTTAATTTTTTCCACAAGTCTTCGGAAAACGTGGAAAGAAAATTTAAAGTATTTTTTTTTTTTTTTTTTACAGAAAGTGGTCAATTTATAAGATAAGATTTATAAGCACCAGGACAATGGAATTGCCCACAAAATGACTCAATTTTGGACAGCAAACACCCTGACATATTCTATGAGGCATGGGCTGCAGATAGGTACTCTGATGGCCTGGTGACAGTGTGTTTGGTGTATACTGTAGGCGGTAATGAGCTGTGTGTGTGAGGAGGAGAGTCTGGTAGCGGCTTGTTACTGCGGTTTGTTGACATTCTGTGATTGGATACAGCCAGTCACGCGGTAAAGAGCCAATTTTATTGGCTCTTTACTGCGATCGAGAATGGGCTGTGTGAGTGTGGCAAGCCTCGTGCCCGAGGACAATGCATGTGACCGGCTGTGACTGGACACAGCCGGTCAAGTGGTAAAAAGCCGATTTTTTTTTTTTTTTTTTTCTGGCTCTTTACACTGATCTGGGATGGGCTGCGTCCCCAAGGGACACGCCTCATCCCCGAACGCCGCTCTGCGGGCCCCCGGGGGCCTGCAGGAGTGGTGAGAAGCCCAGGACGTCATATGACGCCCGCCCAGGGGAAACTGAGTGTTCCTGCGGACATCATATGACAATGGGCCGGTATGGAAGTGGTTAAAATGTTACATTGAATTATCACTGAGATTGTCTGTCTGTCTGTCTGTCAGGCCTTATGCACACTGGACGTTAAAATAACATTATAAAAATGGCAGTAGCCTTGCAGTGAGTTTTTCAAAGTTTTTGTAATGGCGTTTTTAGCATCTATTAGAGTTTTTATGTGTTTTTTTTTTTTTCTTTCCCAAATGGATCAAAAAGTCGAACCTATATCAATCTTCTATAGACCGGGCAGGAAGTGATTAAAGAGCACCTGTTATTTCAGATCCATCATGGCAGTGCCTGTTAGTGGGCATCCACTCATCTGCTGCCGCCACGTCCCTCACCTTGTGTCACTGCAGCATCACCAGCTGTCCCATTAAAGTGAATGGGACTGTAGGTGAGTCACCAGCGGGTCAGAAGAATAGCCGCTGCAGGACAAAGATGAGAGTGGCTCTTTAAAAACTATGATTTAAATCGACTTAATTTAAATCAAATCCACCCTGCACCTATGCAGTTTTTTTTTTTTTTTTTTTATTTGGCCAATTTATTGTTGGTTGGATTAAAAAACGCAAATCACGGCAAGACCGCACTACATGCTTTTCTGCAGCTTCTCCTTTGAAGTCAAAATGCATCCTTTTGCTTTTAAAAAGGTCCCTGACGCTTTGTAAAAATGTAGCGGCTGAAAAAAGCATGGATGTGAACGTGTCCCATGTTGAAAACTTACCCACCGGGCGAATTTCAGCACTCCTCTCCTACATGTAAAAATCATTTTTTTGCTAGAAAATTACTCGGAACCCCCAAACATTATAAATATTTTTTTAGCAGAGACTCTAGAATAAAATGGCAGTCATTGCAACTTTTTTTGTCACGGTATTTGTGCAGGAATTTTTCAAATGTGATTTTTTTTTTTTTTTTTTTTTTTTTTTGGGGAAAAAAAAACACTTTCATGAATAAAAAACAAAAAAAACAAAGTAGTTAGCCCAATTGTTTTGTATAATGTGAAAGATGATGTTATGCCATGTAAATGGATGCCTCACATGTCACGCTTTAAAATTGCGCACACTTGTGGTATGGCGCCAAACTTCAGTACATAAAAAATCTCCGTAGGCGATGTTTTAAAATTTTTTACAGGTTACGTTTTTAGAGTTACAGAGGAGGTCTAGTGCTAGAATTGTTTCTCTCGTTCTAATATTTGCGGTAATACCTCACATACGTGGTTTGAACATTGTTTACATATGTGGGCACAACCTATGTATGCGTTCGCCTCACGTTCGCCTTTCCCTTTTTAAAAAATAAATTTGATCACTTTTTCCTATTACAAGGAATGTAAACATCCCTTGTAATAGGTATAGTGCATGATCGGTCCTTTTTCTGGAGAGATGTGGGGTCTATAAGACGTGATGTCATAACGTCGCGCCCGGGCCTTCGAGAGTCATAGAGATTCCTGGGCACCATCTGTCCCTCGGAAATCTCTATGGCTAACTTCTGCCCGAGGCGGATTCTTTCTCTGGGTCGCCGATCGTACGTGCGATCCGGGAGAAGCGCCAGGGGGTGGCGGGAGGGGGGGACGTCCCCTCCTGCCGCCTGTAAGAACGATCAAGTGTCGACCGCTATGAATGTTCTTGCGGTGAAGGGAATCACTGGCGGAAAAAAACAGCTGAAAGACCAGAACGTCATATGATGGCCATCGGTCAATTGAATGGACTGTAGTAGTTCTTATAGTAATTGGCCTAGTGATGGAAACAATTTTTGTCTGGGATGACCTCCTCTTCCTGTATGTGACCAGCTTAGGGATAATGGGCATTGTGGCAGCCATAGTCTGTGTTCTGTCCAGACAATACTTTTTATAGGCTTGTTTGTAATCTGTCAGAATTAGCAGCTGTTGTCAGTTTGCCTTTAAGTTATCCTGCCTCCACCTCATTATAGACAGAAGCAATGATCTGCTCAGCCCTGCATACCTTACACACATAGTAACAGATTTATAGAGTAGTAGAGCTTGGTGTGACAGATGTGTGCTTTTCATGTGACAGGGCCGAGATTTACTTATAATTTCAGGGTGTGTTGAATCCAGACAACGCAGGCAGATTTTGGTCTTATTTTAGATCTGGTTATCACTGTTTTGCAATCCAGTTTTTTAGAAATGTTTAAATCAAAATTAAACTAATTTTTCGGTTTTATTTTTTGCCAATCGGATACAGTTCGCACTTTCTTAAACTATTACATTTTAGTACAGGGATTGTAATGAGCAAAAGAGAATTCTGGTTGGCCGCACGTCCAATAAAATTACCTTTTATTTCAGCAAGTCCATAAAAACATATCTAAAACCACAAATAGAGGGGAACAGCATCACCAGCTAATGCGTTTCATGCTTTCTTAGCTCTTAGTCGTAGCTCACTCCGTACTGGGATTGTACTTTGAGTTTATTTTATAGTCTAGTCCAGCTAAGGTTCCTCCAGAGGTTGTTCGAGATTCCTTAACACTTGTCGCCCGCCATATAGCAGAATGACGGCAGCATAGTGGTTGTGATGTCCTGACCGGACATCATATGACATAATTAGGATAACACAGCCGCCGCACGCCCGCGGCGATCGGAGGTGCTGTGTCGGTCTGACACACCGCAACTCTGATCATGGTATGGTGCCTCTGACAGAGGCTTCTTACCACGTGATCAGCTGTGCCCAATTACAGCTGATCATGGCGTGAACCAGGAACCTCTTTCCTTGGTTCACGCTGACAGGGAGAGCCAATCGGCGGCTCTCCCTGTCAGAGGGGGGGTCTGTGCTGATAATCAGCACATTGATTATCAGCACAGCCCCCATCATAAGGTGCCAATCAGTGCCCGACTCCTGCCAGCCTGTCCCCATAATAAACACTGGTCAGTGCCCAAAAAAGCGCCAATCAGTGCCACTCAGTAATGCCTGTCAGTAGCTCCTCGTCAGTGCTGCCTATTTTGTTTTTTATTTTAATTGTCGGTCTTTTTTCGTTTATAGCGCAAACATTTTTAACCACAGAAGTGATCAAATACCACCAAAAGAAAGCTCTATTTGTGGGAAGAAAATTATAAAAATGTAGTTTGGGTACAGTGTTGCATGACCACGCAATTGTCATTCAAATTGCCTTAGGCTTGGTTCACATTGGTGCGCTCTCCAGCATTGCATGTGTTTCGCACTGCTGTACAAATCGCATGCGATGTCTGTGTGTGATGCAAATTCAGCCATACAGATTGTATGGCTGAATTTGTATTGCATTTGGACCAAAGTCTTGCAGGACGCCCTTTTTTTTTTTTTGGCAGCCGATTAGCTGCCGATTTGACATGTCAGATTGCATGCCAAATCTCTTCAATCTGAACCTAGGCTAAAGCTTGGTTCACATTGGATGCGGGAACCCTGCGAATCCACTGTGCGTTCTCGCATTGCACCCAAATCGCAGGCAGTTCACACTACCATATGCGAACCAGTGCGGGTGTCCATACAAAGTTAATTCCCAAAAGTAGTTCCTGTACTACCTTTGGCGACCTCGGGGGTGATTTGTCTATACAAGACATCTGTGCAGGAACCCGCACAGATGTCTGTAAAAACGAATTTGGAACAAAATGAATTGCACAGGTCTAGTAACATCTTGTTCTTTTAGAATCCAGATCAAAGGAATGAACTTCTATCTGTAGATGGGGGCAGTTTATCCACTTAAAGGGTTTGTTAACCCTCGAGGTTTTTTACCTCAATGCATTCTATGCTTTGAGGTGAAAAGCCTCCTGTAATGCTGCAGCCTCCCTGAGCCCGTTTTACTTACCTGCACCCCCTTTATCTTGTCCCGGGGATGAGCACACCAGCAAAAGCCGGTGTCTCCGGTCCTGATTGGATGGATTGATAGCAGCGCAGCCATTGGCTCCCGATGCTGTCAAATCCAATGACTAGGGGGGCGGGGCCGAGTCGGCATTCGTGTCTATGGACGCCGAATGCTGGACTCATTCTTTATGGGGCCAATATGGTCTGTCCTCCCTTTTTTACTCTTTAAGTATGTAAACAGTAAAAAAAGGGAGGGCAGACCATATTGGCCCCATAAAGAATGAGGAAGGACATTTGGTTACAAAGGATGGGGAGATGGCGAAGGTATTGAATTTATTCTTCTCCTCAGTCTTCATGAGTGAATCGGGGGGCTTCAGTAACTAAAACTGCAGTGTTTATCCTCATGACACAACACAGGAAGCACCTCCATGGTTAAGAGAAGACAGAATTAAAATTAGACTTGAGAAACTTAACATTAATAAATCACTGGGACCAGATGGCTTGCATCCGAGGGTACTTAGGGAACTCAGTCAAGTGATTGCCAGACCGTTGTTCCTAATTTTTATAGATAGTCTACTGACTGAAATGGTACCAGCTGATTGGAGAAAAGCCAATGTAGCACCAATATTTAAAAAGGGCCCAAAATACATCCCTGGGAATTGCAGACCAGTTAGCCTAACATCAATAGTATGTAAACTCTTGGAGGGGATGATAAGGGACTATATACAAGATTTTAGTAATAAGAACGGTATCATTAGCAGTAATCCGCATGGATTCATGAAGAACCATTCTTGCCAAACCAATCTATTAACCTTCTATGAGGAGGTGAGTTGCCATCTAGATAAAGGAAGGTCCGTAGACGTGGTGTATCTGGATTTTGAAAAAGCATTTGACACAGTTCCCCATAAACGTTTACTGTACAAAATAAGGTCCGTTGGCATGGACCATAGGGTGAGTACATGGATTGAAAACTGGCTACAAGGGTGAGTTCAGAGGGTGGTGATAAATGGGGAGTACTCAAAATGGTCAGGGGTGGGTAGTGGGGTTCCCCAGGGTTCTGTGCTAGGACCAATCCTATTTAATTTGTTCATAAACTATCTGGAGGATGGGATAAACAGTTCAATCTCTGTATTTGCAGACGATACTAAGCTAAGCAGGGCAATAACTTCTCCGCAGGATGTGGAAACCTTGAAAAAAGATCTGAACAAATTAATGGGGTGGGCAACTACATGGCAAATGAGGTTCAATGTAGAAAAATGTAAAATAATGCATTTGGGTGGCAAACCTATGAATGAAATCTATACACTGGGGGGAGAACCTCTGGGGGTCCTAGTAGATGATAGGCTCAGCAATTGCATGCAACGCCAAGCTGCTGCTAACAAAGCAAACCGAATATTGGCATGCATTAAAAAGGGGATCAACTCCAGAGATAAAACGATAATTCTCCCGCTCTACAAAACTCTGGTCCTGCCTCACCTGGAGTATGCTGTTCTGGGCACCAGTCCTTAGGAAGGATGTACTGGAAATGGAGCGAGTACGAAGAAGGGCAACAAAGCTAATAAAGGGTCTGGAGGATCTTAGTTATGAGGAAAGGTTGCGAGCACTGAACTTATTCTCTCTGGAGAAGAGACGCTTGAGAGGGGATATGATTTCAATATACAAATACCGTACTGGTGACCCCACAATAGGGTTAAAACTTTTTCGCAGAAGAGAGTTTAACAAGACTTGTGGCCACTTATTAAAATTAGAAGAACAGAGGTTTAACCTTAAACTACGTAGAGGGTTCTTTACTGTAAGAGCGGCAAGGATGTGGAATTCCCTTCCACAGGCGGTGTTCTCAGCGGGGAGCATTGATGGCTTCAAGAAACTATTAGATAAGCACCTGAATGACCGCAACATACAGGGATACATAATGTAATACTGACACATAATCACACACATAGGTTGGACTTGATGGACTTGTGTCTTTTTTCAACCTCGCCTACTATGTAACTATGGGAGCGCGCCCTAGGAGCTTCTCCTAGGGGGTTATCTGATGTGGGGAGGAGCCGCGAAAGCCGCCGAGGGACCCCAGAAGAGGATGTTTGGTGCCACTCTGTGCAAAACGAGCTGCACAGTGGAGGTAAGTATATGTTTGTTATTTTAAACAAATAAAAAAACAAACCTTAACAATCACTTTAAAGACTTAAAGTGGTTGCATAGTCAAATTTTTAACTTTTACCTACAGGTAAGCCTATAATAAGGCTTACCTGTAGGTAAAAAAAAAATCTCCTAAACCTGTACGGTTTAGGAGATATTCCCCTTGCAATGAGCCGCTGACTGACAGCGGCACATGCGCACAGGGGATTCTTGTCTGAAAGCCCGGCAGACACCGGACCTTGCCGGAAAGAAGTCACTCCCGCGCATGCACGCGGGAGACGACATCGTGGCTCCAGCCACTCACAGCGCTGGAGCCGCGATACCCGGAAGACATGCCGAGGCAACATGTCAGCTACCTTGGCGTGTGGACCAGGTGAGTTACCGATGCCTCATTCTAAGGTAAGTATTTCATAATGAGCTAGTATGCAGTGCATACTAGCTCATTATGCCTTTTGCCTTACAGGGGTATAAAAAACAATAAAAGTGTCAGCAGGGTCTACTACCGTTTTTAAAGCACTTTCACACTGAAGCGCTGGCCTCATTAGTGGTAAAGTGCTGCTAATTTTAGCGGCGCTTTACAGTCATTTTAGTATATGTATATTTTTTAGCAAAGACCCTAGAGAATAATGTGCCGGTATTTGCGCAGCGGTCTTTCAAATGCAATTTTTTGGGAAAAATACACTAATGAATTTAAAAAAAAAAAAAAACTAAAGTTAGCCCAATTTTTTTTTTAATGTGAAAGATGTTAAAGTGATACTAAAGCTTCACATTTTTTTTTTTTTTTTTTTTTTTTTTTTTTAAATAACAAACGTGTCATACTTACCTTTACTGTGCAGCTCGTTTTTCACAGGGTGGCCCCAATCCTCGTCTTCTGGGGTCCCTCGGCGGCTGTCTCGGCTCCTCCCCGCTTCTGATAACCCCCTCTGGGAAGCGCTCTCCCAGGGGGGTTACCTTGCGGGCGCACTCCCTACTCCTGTATTCGTCGTCCATAGCCGCCAACTAGAGGACTCGGCCCCACCCCCCTGGTGCGCCGCGTCATTTCAGTTGATTGACAGCAGTGCGAGCCAATGGCTGTGTTGCTATCAATCTATCCAATGAAGATCCAAGAAGCCCGGGCTGAGAAGCCAGCGCGTTCATGATGCGGGACTTTCAAGGGCTCAGGTAAGTAAACGGGTGGGCTGGGAGCGGGCCTGTAAGCATCGGATGTTTTTTCACCTTAATGCACAGGATGCATTAAGGTGAAAAAAACGGGAAGCTTTACAACCCCTTTAAGCCGCGAGAATCGTGAGGGAGTCGTGATCTTTATTCTAAGCAAAAAAAACTGTGTTTCTCATTTTAGCCAGAATCGTGCTGACCTTTTCTAAGCCCACGTTCACATCGGGCCACTTTGGCATGCGATTTGACATGTCAAATCACATGCCAAATCGGCGGCTATTGCCAGCAACAGCACTGTCCGAATCAATTCAACGTCAACTTGCCGCACCGATTCCAAAAGTAGTTCCTGCACAACTTTTGGTGACTTCGTGGGCGATTTGAATAGACATCTGTACATGAACCCGCACAGATGTCTGTCAAACTGCATTGCCGGTTTGAAATCATGCGAGTTCAGCTGAACTCGCACGATTTCTAACCCCCAGTCAGCATGAACCTGGGCTATAACTTTCACACAGACCAAATAATATACATTGATTTGGGTTATTTTTTTTACCAAACCAATGTAACCGTATAATTTTTGGCCACAATTTATGAAGAAAAACTACTCATTTGCAAAATTTTATAACTGTAACAAAGAATTTTTGTTTTTTTATAATTATTTCCAAAATTTTCGGTCTTTCATTTATAGCGCAAAAAATAGAGTAGTGATTATATTACCACCAAAAAAAAACCAAAAACTCTATTTTGTGTGGAAAAAAAGCCGAAAAACAAAATCATATGAGTACAGTGTTGTATGACTGAGTAATTCAATTGTCATTCAAAGTATGACAGCGCTGAAAGCTGAAAATTGGTTGGGGCAGGAAGGCCGTTTCAGTGCCCAGTAGACAAGTGGTTAAGGCTGTCGGCAGATCGGCCTCTATAAATTTGGCAGTGCCTAAAAAATGGTGAGCAACTGAGCATGTGCAGAATGAGACTGGATTTTAAACCATATAGGCACTTATTTTTAATGTTTAACATAGCTATACCTGCAAAAGGGGCAAGCCTGAACTGATCTATCAGGACTTAGTTTTCGATCTAAAGTTCCACTGTAAAGTGATAGTCTTTAAAGAAAAAAAAATGTTATACTTGCCTCTTCTGCGCAGGTGGTTTTGCAGCCTGGATCCTCCTCCTCTCGGCTCTCCCGCCGACTCTCCTGGCCCCTCCCACCTGTTGAGTGCCCACACAGCAAGCAGCTTGCTATGGGGGGCACCAGAGCTGAGCAGCGGCTCCCTGTGTCCATTCAGACACGGAGCTGCGGCTCGGCCCCGCCCCCTCTCTCCCCATTTGCTCACTGACTTTGACAGCAGCGGGAGCCAATGGGGCTTGCTGCTGTCTCAGCCAATGAGGAGAGGAGGCCCAGACAGCCAAGACTCTTGTGCAGTATCGCTGGATTGAGATGGGGCTCAAGTAAATATTAGGGGGGATGCTGCACACAGAAGGATTTTTATATTATTGCATAGAATGCATTAAAGCGGAGTTCCACTCAAATTTTTAACTTAATCTTACCCCCTTCAGTTAATTGCATAGATGTTCAAATGCCGCACGAAAATTTTTTTTTATCGCTGTAATTACCTTTATATTGTACTTTATTGTGGCACTTCCTGTCTCTCCTCCCATGGGAGTAGGCGTGTTTATTGCCTTTCCCCGGCGCCGCACTGTCTCCTGGGAGCTTAGTGTCAGATTTCCCAAGATTCAGTGCGGGAACAATGATCATGCGTGTGAACAAGCTGTGAATGAACAGCATTCACCGCATCCAGGAAATCAATGCTTGTGGGCTTCACATGCCCACAAGCAAGATGGAAACAGCCAGCATCACATTTTTAAAGTTATTCTTCAGTACGAAAACAGACAGAGGTGGAAATATTACACCCAAACTGTGAGTATTATTTTGGGATTAGCAAAGTGTCTCAATGACCTAAAAAAAAAAAAAAAAGATTGGTCGCCGGACTCCCACTTTAAGATAAAGAAAACCTGCCTTTACAACCACTTTCATACCTTCAGAAGGAGTATGTTCTACACTGTTGAAGTCTTTTGTTCCTGCAGTGAACCTAAATGAACAGAAATGCACAAATTTCCTCTTGCTCAAAGTTTTCAGTAAGGGGTCTTTGTGCTGCTTCTGGCTGCTGCCCACATTTACACACGGTTTTCTCTACCCTCTTAGAGTCATGGCAGCCTATATTAAGTGTGTGTGTTCCCATGAGACACTTGTTTACATTCCTGGCTGATGACATCCTATATATCTTCTCTGAGATTTCCACTCTTCAAGAATGATTGATATCCAAGGTTCTCCTACAGCAGGATGTGCAGTGCTCAATATGGAGTATATCAAAGGGGCAGATTGGTGACACTTGTAATGGAGGGGACTTTGTTTATCTGTGTGTTGGCGAGCTTGGATAGTAACTATATTTCAGTTCTGTAAATGTATTTTTTTGTGGGGGGTGTAAAGGACAGCTTTAAAGTGGTTGTAAACCCATTTTAAAAAAAAAAAAAAAGACCCTGCAAGACAAAGGCATAATGAGCTAGAATACTAGCTCATTATGAATTGATTACCTGAGATTGAAGCCCCCACAGCAGTCCTTGTTCATTGATCCGGCGGCCAACATCCCCCTGGGAGGGTGTTACTTCCGGGTATCGCGGCTCCGGCGCTGTGATTGGCTGGAGCCGCGATTACGTCACTCCCAGTAACGGCACAGTACAACTGAAGCAACAACATGTACGTGCCATTGCTTCAGTTTGCTTAAGTGTGCATGCGTCAATGACGTCGGCACATGCAAATACAGGGATATCTCCTAGATATCCAGTGTAGCTACAGGTAAGCCCTTATTATAGGCTTACCTGTAGTATAAAGTGGTTGTAAAGTGTTTACAATCACTTTAAAAATGATAAATGATTAAAAATAATATTATCCCGTCCTCTTCACAAATACAGGCGTACCCTTAGCTGATGATCATGCCTGTATAGAAATAAGGCATTGGGCAATGATTCAATAAAGCATTTGCAACACTTTTCTGGTGCCATGGGCCGTTCTTGGAAATTCTGCACCAATTTTATCTAAGCCGTGCACAGTTTTCTTGCATAAAAAAACAGGTAGTTCTTCAATCCACGCTTTTATTTGCTGGCGCTATGGCCCTCATTAATTCATTAAGAAATACCACTATGTTGGTAATTTGACAATTGGAGATAAATAGAACCTTTTTTCCATGGTAAAATAGCAAGCACACACCTAAATGTATCTGCCATTCACAGTAAGCAAGAATTTATTTTTTTTTTTCCTTGAATGCTTTCTCTGTGCTATTTTCTAAACTAGGGCTGCAACTAATGACTATTTTCATAATCAATTAGTTGGCCGATTATAGTTTTGATAAATCGGATAATGACCTTTAAAAAAAGGCAATTTATTCTTAAATATCTATATGCAGTGGTAAAAATAACCAACTATATGGTTAGGGAGCAAAATTTCGAATCCACACTGAGAATAACAGACAGAAGAGCTAAACTGTATATACTATTAGAAGTCTAATCTGGTAAATATCAGACTAAAATTTATTTAAAGAAGAAAAAAAAAAATTAAAGACTGTTTTGCCGATTTTCAGACAGAACTGTATATTATATGCTGGCAATATGCTGTCTTCCTTCAAAAAAAAAATGTCGTTTTAAGAACATTCGTTTGATTTTCTAATCGTTAGTGGGGTCAGAAAGACGTTCGTTTTCGACCACAGTGATGTGAAAATTTGAAGGAGCAGTATGAAAAATTTCTTGGTCAAAGGAATTTTCAGACAGTGTATGTGGTTTTTGTTCAGAAATTAGATTCATTTTAAAATTGAATGTTAAAAGCAAGGGAAATTTTCAAATAACAGTCTTTTTTGTTCAGCGAATGTACAAAGATTTTTCATATGAATATTCTTGTCTGAAAATCGATACGTGTATGGCCAGCATAAGGCTCAGTACACACCTATGCAGTTTGCTTTTGATCCGTTTCTACACTGCTTTTTGCTGTGCATTTGCATTTTATCACATGCGATTTTGCTGCGATTTGCATCTCCTATGCTTTTTTTTTTTTGGCCAATTTGTTGTGGGGCAGATTAAAAAATGCAAGTTGCTGCAAAAACTTATTACATGCTTTTCTGCAGCTTCTCCATTGAAGTCTATTGAACCAAAAAGAGCACTATTTTGCGTTGAAAAAAGTCCTTGACCATTTCCGAATATGCAGCGGCTGAAAAGCTTAGATATGAACGTGTCCCATAGGAAACCATGTTAAATGAACTGTAGTGCGTTTGCAAAAAGCACAAAAAAAAAAACGCATAGGTGTGAACCAGTCCTAAGACGTTTAGTAGCAGCAGCATGATTTTTTTTTTGTATCACCTGTCATCATGTAGTTAAAAAAAAAAAAAAAATGAAACTTAACCCTTTATAGTACAAAAAGAGTAGATAATCGCTACTATAAGAGTTTAATTTATACTGTGAAACAGTGAAAGTAATATATTGTGTGTATATATAATATATACTTTTTTTTTTTTTTAATACACCCAGATGTAGGATCTATGGGCATTATAACTAGGAGTCAGACATAAAGCTATATGAAAGGGGGAGGGAGATATACCGTATTTTTTGCTCCATAAGACGCACATGACCATGAGTGTCTTATGGCCATCAGCTTCCATCTTCTCTGGTTTCAGATGCTGATCTTCCCTGCACAGAGTTTTTAAAGTAATTTTTTTTTAAACAGCAAACATTTTATACTTACCTGCTCTGTGTAATGGTTTTGCACAGAGCAGCCCTGAATCTCTTCTGGGGTCCCCCACCAAGGCTTTTTGCTCCTCCTGCCTTCAGAGTGCCCCAATAGCAAGCTGCAAAGTGTAATATAACGTGCCCCTATAGCAAGGTAAAAAATAACTACTGCCTTTAGACCCACTCACTTCCTGCCCAGGACTACATGTCCCATGAGGCATTGCTCCTCACACATTCACAAGTTCCAAGGCAGTTACTGACATGTATGGACGGTGTACTGAGCTGTGTGTATGTTGCACTTTGTCTTCTGACATGTATGGACGGTGTACTGAGCAGCATGTGTGCTGCACTGTATTTCATGATATGTAAACAAATAATGCATTCTGTATGCAGGCCAACTAATCGGCTGGCCGATTTAATTGATTATGAAAATAGTTGGTGACTAATTTCATAATCGATTAGTTGTCGATTAATCGATTATTTGTTTTCGGCCCTATTCTAAACAGTGTTTTTATTTTTAGGTTGTATACTTCACCAAAGAAAAAATTACCCTCATCACAGGAAACAGTCAGTCCCCTGGTTTGGTGTCGGCAGGTTTTTGACAGTCCTACACCTGATGTGGAGTGTGCAAAAAAAAACCTAATCCACAGACTTGAGCAAACAATGTCAGGTGAGTAGTACATCATGCACTGTACACGTGACCCAGAAATATATAGCTCAGGCTTTGCTCTCCCTATTAGTGATTCTAAAGCCAAGCTTTTTTGTTTAAGTGACAAACATGTTATACTTGCTCCTCCTCCTCGAGTCCCTCACTGGCACTCCTGGTTTCCACCCCTTGCGCTGGTGCTCCTGGTCTCCCACCCCGCTGAGTGCCCCCATGGCAGGGCACTCATGCATTCTCTCATCCTGAGCCAGTGTTCTGCCAAGAAAGTTCCCCCCGGCGGATAAGGGCCCTCCTGTACTGTGCAGGCGCAGCGCTTGCGCAGTACGAGCCACCGAAAATAGCCGAAGCTGAACAGCTGACAGTCAGCTGTACACGGCGCCTGTAACAGGGCCCCTCGCGGGCTTCGCTCACCACGCTTTGGGCATGGCCTTGCTTCACTCAGCATAGTTTTATTCAAACTCTATGCCCACTTGGATGGTGGGGCTTGAACCTGGACTCAGTGCGCAGGCGCTGTGTAGAGCTGACGATCAGCTGTTCAACTTCGGAGACTTTCGGCGGATCTGTAGTCGTTCTTACTGTGCAAGCGCAGGGCATGCGCAGTACCGGGGGGTCCTTATTCACTGGGGGAACTTTCTCGGCCAGACACCGGCTCTGAGCGTGGGTCTTCTGGCCGTGATTGACGGCCACTGGCATCTGCTGCTGTGTCTGAGCCATTGAGGAGGGAGAGAGCCACTGCTCTCCTGCACATTGATGGATCGAGATGGGCTCAGGTAAGTATACGGCGGGGCAGCTGCTTGCAGGTTTTTTAACTTAATGCAGCAAATGTATTAGGGTAAAAAACCTTTCGCCTATAGAACCACCTTAAGGTCAATGGTTTCGCACAGGGCAGCCCTGATCCTCCTCTTCTCCTTGAGTGCCTCACCCGCGACCCTGGTTATACCTCCCCCTGGCTCTCCTGGTCCCCCACCCCGCTGAATGCCCCCATAGCAAGGCACTCATGCATGCTCGCTCCTGATCTGTGACTGATGGCCACTGGATTATTCTGCTGTGTCTGAGCCATTGAGAAGGGAGAGAGCCCAGGGCCTCTCTAGCGTGCACATCGCTGGATCGAGATGGGGCTCAGGTAAGTTTTTTTTTTTTGGGGGGGGGGGGGATGTACAGCTGGTTGCAGAAGGTTTTTTACCTTAATGCAGCAGAACCACCTTAAGGTCGAACTCCAACCAAAACCATTATGGAGGGTGAGGGGGGAAAGATTAGAAACACTTCCTATGTTCTCACTGGTACTGGAAGTAAGGGGGACTCTTTTCAATGGAAACATTCTTTATCAGGCTTTAAGACCTGCTTGCATTCCTGTTTTTATATTTCCCCTTAGTTTTATGCTGGTTGTTAGGAGAGGGGAAAATCTCCTCACACTCAGAAATAAAAGCCTGACAGAGGCTGCAACCCTTCAAAATCACCCCCAAAAATGTAATCACCACTGGAGTTGAATAGCAAGCTTTTTTATTTATTTTTTTATTTTTTTAAACAACCTGTGTTATGTGATCTGTTTACCACAGATCTGGTTACAGTGAGGTTGATTTACTAAATGGATAGAAATATTAGCCTGTGAACTTTGCAAATGCAGTTGGTCATTGTCCAGTGAGCTTAGTGGTGCGAAGCTCTACTGATTTTCCATCATTCAATCATGTGCACGCAAAAGCAAAAATGCTTCTTTTTTTAATTTATTTTTTCTTGCACTTGATTGGGTATTCTTTTACAAAGTGAAGCTTCCCCACATGCTCTAAGCTCTGCAGAAAATGAGTTCAACTGCATTTGTAAAGTGCAGTCTATTTGCCTTTATTAAACAACCCCAATGTGTGAACACATTTTGATGGGTCAGGATATTTGTTTTAGTTGCCTTGGTGACTTTTTTTTTTTCCTTAAATGCCCAGTCTATTGAGTAAATCATGTTTACAAGTAGCAAATGCTTTGGGAGGAATTACAATGAAATCATTGTCCTTCTTTGTATGTTTTGTAGGGAGTGTTACTTTTCTCGACATGATGTCCTAGCTGACTAAACATATAACCACTGAAGTTTTGTTTAGATGTCTTTTAGTATCGATGCCGGACACTATATGATCTATAAGAGACAGGTTTACCCCAAGAAACATTTTCTGTCAGCAGGGGCAGTCCGTCCTTTAAGGGCGCCGGGGAGGGGAGAGACCCCCCCCAATAAAAATAAAAAACCACCAGCCGGCACTGTCTGTCAGTATGTTCGTGTGCACGGAATGCAGTATTCAATTTGTCATGTCAAATTTTCTAACATAAAGGCTTTATTTTTAATTACATACTGTTTAATGTGTCTACCATAAGTAGATAATTAAACTGAGAATAATGTCGTTCTTTCACATAAGACTAGTACAGTAGACCTTTATGCTAACTGACTCTAGCTAACAACATGTAGTGCAGCTATCCTGGGTGGTGATTAATATTGGATTGTGTTTTTTTTCTTAATGCAATTTTTTTTTTAATGTGTAATATGAGTCCTCACTGTCTATAAGGAAACCAGTGAAATTAGGAACATGGAAGCTGCCATGAATTTAAAGCAGTTGTGAGCGCTCTTGGCTCCTCCTCCTTCTCAGTGTGCCATGTAGGAAGCTGCTTCCTATTGTGGCAGGCTCAATTCCAAGCCGCACTGCTTGTGTCCATAGACACAAACACCATGGCTTGGCTCCACCCCTCCCTCGGCACATGATTTGATTGACAGCAGGAAGAGCCGATGACTCCCTTTGCTATCAATCTGCCCTGTGAGGAGGGAGAGAGCGTCGAGAGTCGCTGCTCTCAAGCACAGCGGTGGATAGAGATCGGGCTCAGGTAAGACCGGCCATACACTGTTCCAATCTCGGCCAGTTCAGTAGGAGATTTGAATTGTTAATGGACAGGCTGAATGCACCAAGTTGATCGATCAATTTGGGTATAACCAGCATGCCGGATTCTCTTAACACTAGCAGCTGCTAACGATAATCACTGTCTTTGCTGGCTTCCCCTGCCGGGAGCAGACAATTGCTCAGCAGAATCGATTCCCCTGTCGGCATTGCCTGTGTTGATGGGGGGTGGGGGGGATCACGCAAACTTCTTTCCTGCAACCTGTGATTGCAGGAAAGAATTTGCACCGTGTATGGCATGCCTAAGTATAAAGAGGGGCTTGGTGGGAGCTGAACACGGGTTTTTTACCTTTTTATGCAGAGAATGCATTTAGAACCACTTTAAATGTTGCAGACTGCAATGCTCTGTTATCCTGATCATGGGATTACTAACTGAGAATTCACTGACCTAGTTCAAGTATAGAAGGCAGTAGTTTTATATTTTTCAGATTCATTAAATGCTTGCTTGTTCTGGATCCCTGGCTCACTATTTGGTGAAACCAGAAACCGATTGATAACAATGGAGCCTACAGCTTTTAAAATGAAGTTTGAAGTAAGGCACTCTCCATTGCTATCCTGACATGTTCCCTTTAGGATCATTGAGGATTAGGGATAGCCATGCTAAATCTGTGCCAACATTGACCTGTTTGGTTTTCTGAGAAAAGGAAAGCGCCAAACCTCATAAACAGCGCTTATGGTATTCCCATGTCTGTTAAAGCAGTATTAAAACCAAAAGCAAACCTCTATTATATTGCAGCTTACCAATTCTTAGATGTGATGGCTGCATTTGTTTTTCTTTTTTAAAGTGTTACTAAACCCAGGACCCTGCATTCACTATATCTGGTCTCCCACAGTACACAGAACATGGAAATTCAATTATTTTAGTAAATGTAAACTGCCAAATACCTTTTCTCATCAGCAGTATATAGCCATCTTGTAACTTCTATCATTGTCTGGTTAAAGCTTGTAGGAGGAGTTTTCATTCTACTCTGACTGTTCTATGAGGCTGCATGACCCCTGAGCCTCTGTCTGGACAGTGCTGATTGGCCCCGTGCGGTTTACATACGCCCTCCCAAGAAAAAAAAGGAAAAGAAAAACGCTCTAGCAATACACATCAAACTGGGCATGTGCAGCCTGACGCCAAAGGCTCTGTCTTATCAGGAGATAGATGGGGACAGTGGAAGAAGGGGAGGATCAGAGAAGACCAGATCAAACAGCCTTTTTACACAATGCAGAGGGTTAACCCCTTAGGTTTCACAGTGAGTGTAATAAGCACGCCTTACTGCATATACAGACTGATTTTATTGAGGGTTTAGTAACACTTTAAGCTTGCTTTCTTCTATTTTCATCTGGTAATCCAGTCAGCAAGTCTGTTTTTCATGAGCTAAAGCTAAACATTTATCCCAAAAGGAGAAAAAATGTTTGCTGTAACTGATTATAAAGTGTGAGCTGGAGATTGGCTTCAGTTATTGCTGCCTGCTATGCCTCCTGTTCTCATTCCTCCAGAGTTGTGTCTCGCTAATATAGATGTATTACTGGTCATATCGCCAGGTAAAAACAGAGGGGAGAAAAGCTAGAGAAAAGAAAACGAATGCAGCCACCCTTCTAATAATTGGTAATACATTTTTAAGGTTTAATACCGCTTTAGGGTGATGGGTACCAACCAAGTCATAGCTGTCATTGGTGGGGTTTGGTCCACAAAAAAAAAACTCCCTATACTGGTAAATTTATATTTAGAGATTTAAACCGTTCTACTATAAGGCCAAATCTATTTATGTAGTTATATAGTTTTTGTATAACATTGAAAATAAAACCTACATACCTTAATGCCTGAACACATTTGACATGGTAATGTAACTATTTCTCTATTTTACAGCCACCAAGAGGCAGAGTATGTACAGCATTCCTTATAGTTCATCCAGCTATGCCAGCTCCTACAGTCCCAATCCTAGTGGAAGCCCATACAACAGCGGCTATAGCTCCCCATCCTCCACTCCAGTGAGACCCCCAGTAGTGCGGCAGCTGGTTCTGCCTAGCAACACAGGTGAGTAAACATCAGTATTTACTTGAGCGGGGATGGCGGTTTTTTTCTGTGCCATTTTAAAACGTGTCTGCATTATGTATGTGCTTTAAGAGTTTTGTTTATGAATTTGCATGTTTTGTCAGCACAGACATTTTGCTCTGTTTTTGGTCATTGAGGTGATATCCCCAGCAGGCTTTTTTGGTGGCTGTAGCTGACTTGTACAACTGTAGAGGGGCAGGCCAATACAAGTTTAGGATTTTATTTATGAGCAAATGTTTGTGAGCTCTAAGGCAGGCCATAGATTATGCGATTTTGTTTACATTGAAAATGGCTCAATTCCCCCATCAACAGTCAGTGTTGATGGAGAAATCCCTCCTGCAGAGCTATTGTGTTCTCCTGGCAGGGAGGGGGCGAGGGGAGCTGTCCCTGCCGAGCACAATGATTACTGCTGGCGGCTGCAGCCACTGGAAAAAATTGCATGCTAAAAATCTGACATGCTGGTTGTGTACCCAAGTTGATCGATGGATCGACTTTGGTACAAACAGCTTGCCCATAGATGGATCGAAGCTCGGCCTGTCCCTGCTGAACCAGCCAAGTTTCCATCCATGGTTTAACCAGTCAAGGGTATTTGATCTCAGACAGATGCAAAAAGAAAAAAATGACAGTTTTGGGTTATCTGTTCTTAGTAGCAGGATTCTATAAAAACGGCAGCATGGCCTTTTTCAAAAAGTTTTCCAAAATAGTCTTCCAGGAGAGCATATGAGTTATAGGCACCTCCTCCAACAAGAACAGGAAATGGATCACCAAATACACTTTAAAGTGATACTAAATTCTTGTTTATTTTTTTTTTTCTTCTTTAAAAATAACAGACATGTTCTACTTGCCTGCTCTGTGCAGTGATTTTGCGCAGGGCAGCCTGGGTTCTCCTCTTAGGTCCCTTGCCAGCCTTCTTGCCCCCAATTTTTTATTTTTTTTTTCTTAAGGAGAAAGGGGAGAGAATGAATGAGTGAATATATCCAGATTCCAGCAGCACCTTAACTCTTCCGCCACGGCCGTTCTGTTCTGCTGCCCTCAGGCATAATTACAGTGTGACTCTGCAGGTCAGGCACCAGGCTAGTGGGCGGCGCCGGCTGGATGCAATGAGAAATCCAGCCGGCCGTTCTGTTCTCCTGCTGCTGAACTCAGGCATATAACTCCACAGCCTGCAGGTAACAGTTCAGTGGACAGTGCTGGAAAATTTGGCTGCTGACTGCATTTCTTTTAACTCGAAGGCAAGCTCTGAGCCCAAAGCGTCCCCAGAGCACTGAGGGCAGGCGGCCTCCCGGGAAATTTCTCGGTAGGCCAGTCCAGCCCTGATGGCACCGCTGCACCTGGTAAGAGACTTGGGGCTATAGCCCCAGAAGCCACCCCCTAGCGACGCCACTGACTTTCCCAGCTGATTCATGTAGGAAGTCCAGCGAAAGGAAATTTACTCTACTTTAAGTGGAGAGGAGGATGATTCTTTCTGTGATTGTAGTTGCTAATTCCCCAGCAGTGAGGAAAGCACAGAGGAACGTAATCTCCAAGAGCTAAATGTCTTTAGAAAATGTGGATGTCCTTTTAGGGGCTATCTAGTGGGCTTGACAATCAAGTCTGGGAAAGTCTGTTTTTGCAAACTGGCATGTGCAGTATTAGTCCTTAAGGGAGGACAAGGTTTTTCCAATCCCACTGTAAGCTCACAGATCACATTAATTATTATTAATTGTTTCTATTTGCGGTTACCTGGGTTTGGCTGACTCCCAGGCATTAGGTTGTACCTTCCTACACATGGTAGAGTCTGCAGACTGTTAATACAACCCAGAGCTGCCAGAAATGTCACCTCCACCTGTCTCTCACAGAGCCTTCTATTCCCACTGGAGCGGAGCTTGAGAGCCTGAATTAGAAAACTTCCCAGCTCTTGATAAAGGCCTTGTTACTTGTTTTAGCCTTCACTCCTTTGTATACCTTAGTGGTTATGTGGGGATACATTCACTTTTCCTTGCCATACACATTCTCTAAAAATCTGTCTCTAGGGTAAGTTTACAGCCTTAGCACAAGTCTGTCTTTTTTAAGCCAAAGGTTTTATGTTATTCATTGCATCTAGGGCCTGATGTGTAGTAACAATTTTGTGCTCCTGGTTTTGCATGTAGAGTTTGCATAATGTCTGCATGGGACTCTTATACTTAGACTCCTGTTGCGAACTTGGGTTGTTCGGGTCCAAGGTTTTTTTTTTTTTTTTTTTTTTTTTAAATATACATCTCGCTACACCTTTGCTTACTGCCACCTTAGTTGGTCACACAGTGCTAACAATATTCAGAGCATTGGTACAACCTTTGGTTTAACCCAGCCTCTGCCATTTTCACGTTAACACATACATTGAGGAAGTACATCATCCTGTCATGTCACCTTCCTTGCATGTTACACTGTGCTCTGCATTTTGGTGCCTCTCAGACTTGCGTGTTCTACGTCAATTAGCCATATGAATGCTCTCATTATTTCGCTCAGTCTGTTAATAACTTGCATGGGCCGATGCAATATAATTAGTCTCCTTTGAACATCCAGCTCTGCCATGGCACTTCCCAGACCTTGTACTGTGCCTGTATGGGTAGAGCACTGTTTTCAAACTCCATCAGTAGATGTCTGTTATGGTTAACACTTTTTGATGTGACCTTGATTAACTTTTAGTACTGAAATAGTGCACTACTGTCTCCTTTTTCTAGACCTACAACAGTGGCTTTCGAGTGTCACCCTGTCCCTTTGACTCATTTGTGGAGGAATTCTGATTCTGGCATAGCAGGAATTGCCTCACAGCTCTCACACACTAAGGCGAATTTCACATGGATGGCTATTCTGCCGCAGTTAAAAGCATGTTTTTTTTTTTCCTGTGGAGTTCAAGACTCCAGGCACTGCGATCAGCTGTATTTGCACAGTGCGATTAGCTGCGGTCGCGTTTGGCTGCGGTTCGCCATTTCCATGGCAACCCGACAGGGTGCCGACTAGCACTGTTTGGTATGAATCTTGAGGGGGAGCTCCACGCCAAATTTTAAATAAAAAAATGGCGTGGGTTCCCCCCCAGGGGCATACCAGGCCCTTCGGTCTGGTATGGATTTTAAGAGGAACCCCTATGCCAAACGGCGTGGGGTCCCCCTCAAATCCATACCAGACCCTTATCCGAGCACGCAGCCCGGTCGGTCAGGAAAGGGGGTGGGGACGTGTGAGCGCCCCCCTCATCCTGAGCCGTACCAGGCCGCATGCCCTCAACATGGGGGGTGGGTGTTTTGGGGGAGGGGGCGCCCTGCGACCCCCCCCCCCCACCCCAAAGCACCTTATCCCCATGTTGATGAGGACAAGGGCCTCTTCCCGACAACCCTGGCCGTTGGTTGTCGGGGTCTGCGGGCGGAGGGCTTATTGGAATCCGGGAGACCCCAGATCCCGGCCCCCCACCCTATGTGAATGAGTATGGAAAGCATTGTGTGCTTTTAGCTGCGTTAGAAAATTAGAAAATCCGCAGCTAAAAGCACCATTCTATCCGTCCGTGTGAAAGGGGCCTTAGCTTTAGCTAAACCTTCCTGCTTTTTCTCCCCTAAGATGCAATCAGACTGTGAGAAGTCAGTGCTGACCTCACTTGCAGCACAGAGCAATGCATACATGCTACTCTGCCTCTTTTCTGTCCTCATACTTTAGAAACCCCATGTAGATTCTCCAGTCTGACCCACTGCCTGCCTTCAGTGATGTTGTCACCTTCCGACTGCTTATACCTCACTCCATATTAATCTGCCCTGGTTTATGATTATCTGAGGCCTTACCTCCTATTTGCCCTAGTTGTCATACAACAACCTACAAGTGTATTATGTATTTCTAAAAAGGTTTAGAGGACAGTCAAGTTATATCAGGTGACCTTGTCCCACGTTCCCCTACAGTTTCTGAGGACAATTTGTCTTTCTCCCATGTAGGAACAGATGTCTTTAGTCAACATTCTGGTACCCCCGTTTTATATACCATAGGTTTGTCCTCAACCCCTCTCTAATCTCCATTGCTGACTTTTTCAGTTTGTGTCCGATTAATAAATTGGTCTGATGTTCAGACAGAGCAACTACCTCTGACCTTCTTGAGACTTCGCCAATGTCTAAGGCCCCTATCATTATTTCTGACTCCAATTCAGAACCTTCAAAGCCTACTCCTTTGGGAGTCATTTCGGTCATAAGTGTATCTGACAAGATCAATATGAAGTCTAATCTGGTGGATGCACTAAGCTCGGCCATGGCTATAAGAGTTCAATCTGCTGATCAAGTACAGACACTTTTTTTATTTTTATTTTTTTTGGCTTCTATATACTGAATTTGTTTTTCAGTTTAGATACACTTTAGGTGTGACTCTTTATCAGCCTCTTGAGTATTGCATCTCAATGATGAGTTAAAGTTAAAGAACAAAGTCGTTGCTATGCTGACAGTTTTTATTACTTTACTACTTAAGCTGGATACACGCTATTCAATTTTCTGCAGTTTTTTTCTTTTAGATTTACCAAAACCATATAATATGAGGTCAAACCTAAACACTTTCAATTTGTATGTAATCAGGCAGGTCCTTGCACTACATAGTTGAAGGTAAATCTAAAGGAAATCGAACAACAAAAGTATAGTGTGTATCCAGCTTAAGAGACTGGTCTATTTGTTCATTTCAATGTGCTACAAATGAAGACATTGCCAACAAGCAAAGAGGAAACTACTTAGAGTGGTTGTAAACCCGAAGAAAAAAAAAAAAATCAAATCCTGTAAGACAAAGACATATGATCTAGTATGCATCGCATACTAGCTCATTATGAAATACTTACCTTAGATCAACACACTGCTGTGACCGGCAACATGTCTCCTGGAGTTATTTCCGGGTTCGTGGGCTGCGATGCTGTGATTGGCCGACGTCACTCCGGGAGCCGCCGGTCACGGCATGACCGTTGAAGAAACGGCACGAGCGAGCCATTTCTTCAGTGCGCATGCGCCGATGACTTAGGCGCAAGCGTATATGGTAAATATCTCCTAAACCGTGCAGGTTTAGGAGATATTTACAGTACCTACAGGTAAGCCTTATTATAGGCTTACCTGTGGTGTAACTAGATTTACAACCACCTTAAGCTGCATACACACTATACAACTTTTGTTCGATTTCCTTTAGATTTATCTTGAACTATGTAGTGCAAGGGCCTGCCTGATTGCATGCAAATTGAAAGTGTTTAGGTTTGACCTCATATTATATGGTTTTGGTAAATCTAAAAGAAAAAAAATCTGCAGAAAATTTGTATAGAGTGTATCCAGCTTTACAACAATTCAATTGTTAATGGAGCCCTAGGAAAAAACTGGTTATAAACCTGCAGATGTAAACGACCAGATTTCCCAAACAATCCGGCAAAGTATGTCTGGTTATCTGATTAGAGCATCTTATTTCTGAGTATGGCCGGCCATAGCATGAGGAATTCATTGTAGATGGCCCAGCTTGCTTTCCTTGTGTCTGAAGATATAAGTAGGGGGTGTAGTGTCATTATGTAGGATCAAGCTGCATGCTTGGCTGGAAGGGCCCCTAGCAACCAGTCTCTTTGAACATCTTTAGCCAACAACTGAAAACTCACCGCTACAATGCAAGGCAACTAGAAATATAGTAGATGGCGTTACCATTATTTCTAGACATAGACATCTAAAATTATACTGATTAGAGAAAATGTTTGTGGCAAACCTCTTTAAATAAGTCCTTGACATCATGGTAGGGTTGTGTTGTGCTTGGTCTGTTTCCTGACAATATTTCCAGAACATATATAAAAAAGGAATTTGGCTTGTCATACCATATAATTTGTGTTGGAAAGTGAGCTTGTGCTTAATAAGGGGCTAAATCATTCACAATTATACAAATGTATATTTACATATAGAAATAACTAAAATTGAAATTCCTAGAGTTACAAATCACTTAAGTTTTTTTTTTTTTTTTTTTTTTTTATCTCATTGCATTTGTTCTTCACACCCTGACCCTGTTTGTATATTAAGGCAGCTGGGGGTGCAGGGGCTGCATAAAAACAATAGCTGGAAGCTGAGATTCCTCCATCCACACTGTCCCATGTAGATGGAGCCTAGGTTCACACTGATGCGATGCGGAAACCAGCGCGATTACAGTGCTGGTTCCCGCATCGCATTTCTCCTGCAGGCAGTTCACACTGCCTTCTGCGAACCTCTGCGGTTGTCAATACATCGTGTGCCTAGGTTCACACTAAGTGCCGATTCACACTGCAGCGTTGTCCAAGGTCGGATGTGATTCGCGCCACAATGCAAATCGCATGCCAAATCTGTGCAATGCGATTTCAGCCATACAGATAGTATGGCTGAAATTGCATTCGGACAAACTCGCATAGGACCCTTTCTTTTTTTTTTTTTTTTTTTTTTTTTTTTTGGTCCGCAGCAGAATCGCACCGCACGGATGTTCACACCCATGTGATCCGATTCCTGTCCGAATTTGCAGATCACATTGTGATATGCAAACTTATTTGTCATTAACTTTTGACGCTTCCAGCAGTTTACATAGGGCTAGTGTGAACTGCTGCCAGGAGACATGTGATGTGGGAACCCGCAGTGGATTCACAGGGTTCCCGCATCACTGCAGTGTAAAGCGGCCCTGATGCGATGCAGGACCCAGCGCAAATACAGCGCTGGTTCCCACATCCTATCTCTCCCGCAGGCAGTTCACACTGCCTTCTGCGAGCCGCTGCAGGTGTCAATACCCCCAGATCGGTACACAGATAGCAGTGCGAACTGTGAACTCGCACAAGAGTGAGAACAGCTATGCGATCCAATTTTAGTGCGGGGGGAGGGGAAGTCCCTGCGCTTTTTTTTTTCCCTGTGAATTTAATGCGAGTTTAGCCATACAACTGTATGGCTGAACTCGCATCTCACAGAGATTGCAAGTGATCGGCACCTGCAGTGTGGGTGAAAATCGCATGCGATATCTAAGATCACACTAGTGTGAACCTGGGCGGTGAAATCTGATCATGTATGGTTAACTTTTTAGTATACAAACTAGTCAACCCTGAAAAATGTCAAATGTGACATTGTGACAAAAGTCCTCCTCCAATCCTGCTAAAGACTTGAAGGGAGGGATTTGCTTTACGTGGGTTAAATGCATACTCTGTATACGGCAGAAATTGTCAGATATTGGTTAGAAAAATCCTTGTTTTATGTTATACTATTTTAGTTGAAAAAAGACTATAATTTTTTTTTTTTTTTAATTTCTGTGTTTTGTTCACTAGGACTTTATAAAAGCTCCTCTGACAGGAACCCCCCTCCTGTCAGCCCACAATCCTCAGTGGACAGTGAGCTCAGTACATCTGAGATGGACGAAGACTCCGTAGGTTCAAATTACAAGCTAAATGATGTCACAGATGTCCAGATATTGGCCCGGATGCAGGAAGAAAGTGAGTATGGAACATTTTATTAGAAATCTATCCTATTTTCATTTTATTATGTCACGTTTTGTGGACTGTATTGTTATGTGACTAACTTTTGGATTAAGTCTTACACAATGACAGCTGAACATAATGGACTTTTGCAAATAAAGAATAAAAAATAAATATATACAGTAAGACCTTGGTTTGAGAGTGTTTTGCAAGACAGGTAAAATGTTTTAATACATTTTGACTTGATATACAAGTAGCGTCATGTCACAACTGAGTATAAAAGAGGAGAGGCGCCTCTAAGTGTAGTAATATGGTTACATTTAATGAAGGTACAACATTTAGCAACTTATTTTTACACTTAGAGATGCCCCTCTTCTCTTTTATACTCTGTAGCTCCTGCTGATTTTTGCTTCTAATCCCCTTGTGGAGGCTTCCATTTGTGGATGGACATTTTATGATTCCACTACCTGGTTACCATTGCTGTAATCTTTTTATATGGACTATAAACTGAAGGACTTATGAATAAATGGTTGTCGAATAAATCATTTGAGCTTCCATTATTTCTTATGGGGAAATTTGCTTTGATATACAAGTGCTTTGGATTACAAGCATGTTTCTGGAGCGAATTATGCTAAGGTTTTACTGTATATATTGTATACATTTCCTATTGTATTCATGTAACTCATGTAACTCATAATACTAATGCAGGCCATACACAGAGCAAATTTCTTTCTTGCAGGAAAGAAATTCGCTCTATTCCCCCATCAACACAGTGTTGACAGGGCAATCCCTCCCACCGAGTCGGATGCAAGCACACATGAGTGCCCCCATAGCAAGAGGCTTGCTATAGGGGCACTCAGCGGGGGGACCTGAGAAGAGGAGGATCAGGGCTGCTCTGTGCAAAACCATTGTACAGAGCAGGTAAGTATATGTTTGGGGTTTTTTTTGGTTAAATTTACCTTTTAAGTATCTTTTTAAGATACAGGATTAGACTTCATATATTACATCTCTAAAGTGAAATTTATTATCCATAAAGAACCTCTAATTCAACCTTTGTGTTTATTTTCAAGGTTTGGCCCTACTACCTGCCATTCAGATGTCAAAAACTAGAGCCTTCTCAGTCTGTTAGGCCTCATACACACTGGGCTTTAAAAAAAAAAAAAAAAAAAAAAAAAAAAACAGGTTTTTGGCTTTCATTTTTTTTTTTTGTTTTGTTTTTCTTTTTGCCAATAAAAGCACACGCACATACGTTTGCAGGCGTATTAGAAAAGGATCATTTACAGGCTGAATAATAAAACAGCAAAAGATATGTTCAGGGGAAGAGCTGGAAAAAATGCCAGATGCTCCTAAATGCACATATAACCTTTTTTTTATACCTGGCGTTTAGAGGGGCTGAATAGATGCCCTAATTTATAAGTGCATCTGCACTTACACATTTTTTCTTAGTCCCCCTGCAGAGTCCCTTAATACCTGTTAATCCTACCTGTGAAGTCCACCTAGTGCAACTTCCTATGATCTGTGGGGATGATGCTGCACTACTCCTGAATTCAGAGTGGCACTGCTACTTTCATGTAGGCTGTGCCTGTTTGCACTACAATGGGATGAAAAAATTAGGGCATGGCAGTCAGCATTGTCTCTGCTATTTCACAAGCCTGCATGTTCTGAATCCGCACCCAGCCACACCTAGCCTTGCCCACTGCTTTCTGGATTGACAGCACTGCATATATTGCTGAAACCCCTCACTGTGATCTGCAGTGTCTGGGAGGGGGAGTGTGTGGGACACCTATTAAGGAGGATCTGGCTCAGTTAGGGCAGGTAAAGGAAGTTTTTTGTTTGCTTTGTGAGGCTTGGGCATCACATAGTAATTGGATTTGGTATATATATATGTCATATAGGAGACTTTAGTTGTACTTATTGTTTTCGACTTGCAAGGTCTTGTGCAACTCAGTCCTAGGATGCAAGGGGCTCTGTAGAGACACAGGGATTGATTTTGCAGGTACAAAAAGGTGCCACTGCTTCATCACTGGTGTAAGCTTAGGAACATTTTAGACCAGGGCAGGTTCACTTAAATTTGCCCACCCTGATTTGTTAAAGCCTGTATGTGTGCTTTGCATTTTGAAGGTTGTACACGTAAGATAACTAGGGTTGCAACTAACGATTATTTTCATAATCGATTAGTTGGCCGATTATTGTTTCGATTATTCGGTTAATAACCTTATAAAAAAAGTGTGGTGTATAATTTAGTTAATGTGTACAGTTTTAAAAAAAAGGCAATTTATTCTTAAATATCTCTATGCATTGGTAAATATGAATAACCAACTATATGGTCAGGGTGCAAAATAGCGAATCCACTCTGAGAATAACAGACAGAAGACATATACTGTATAAACTATTAGAGGAGAGATATACTGTATAAACTATTAGAGGAGAGATATACTGTATAAACTATTAGAGGAGAGATATACTGTATAAACTATTAGAGGAGATATATACTGTATATACTATTAGAGGAGATATACTGTATATACTATTAGAGGAGATATACTGTATATACTATTAAAGGGTGAATCTGGTAAATACCATCAGACTCAGAGATCAATTTTTTTTATTAAAAACAAAAACAATGTCTTCCTTAAAAAAAAATGTAATTTTAAGAACGTTCGTTCTTTCATTCAGTGAATGTACAAAGAGTTTTCGTCTGAATATTCTCGTCTAAAAATTGATCTGTGTGGCCAGCATAAGGCTCAGTACACACCTATGCAGTTTGCTTTTCATCTGTTTCTGCAGTGCTTTTTGCTGTGCGTTTTGATTTTTGTGCATGTGATTTTGCTGCGATTTGCGTTTTTGCAGTTTTTTGGCCAATTTGTTGTTGGGCAGATTAAAAAACACATATTGCTGCAAAAACGCATTACATGCTTTTCTGCAGCTTCTCTATATATTGAACCAAAAAAGCACCGTTTTGTGTGAACGTGTCCCATAGGAAGCCATGTGAATGAACTGTAGTGCGTTTCTGCAAAAAGCACCAAAAAACACATAGATGTGAACCAGGTCTAAGACATTTAGTAACATAATGGGGTGATAAAAACTAAAATTAGCCCTTTATAGTACAAAAAAAAAAAGCAGATAATCACTACTGTAAGGGGTTAATTTTTTTTAGTGTAGAACTGTGAAATTAATATTTGCAGTAGCGATTATTTGCTCTTTTTGTACTATAAAGGGCTCATTTTAGTTTTTTTTTAACCCTATTATGTTACTGGCCGATTAATCGATTATGAAAATAGTAATCGATTAATTTCATAATCGATTAGTTGTCGATTAATCGATTAGTTATTTCAGCCCTAAAGATAACTGCTGAGGAGTTTACTGGCTGCAGAAAAAAAAAAAAACACCCAAAGTCAAAAACTGCTGTAAAAACATCCAGTGTGCATGAGGCCTAAAGCTGAAGTTTGGTAATTTTCTTCTGCCATTCATATTGTTCATATTACCACTCACACAATTCATTGTGTTCTTTGAATGGCTGATGGTCATTCAACAACTGCTCCTCTATTTGCAAAATGCAATGCTTTGTGGGAGAATTGTCATTCATATCCCTTATAATACTGAGTGGGCAGAAGGAGGTGGCTGAGCAGTGCAACTTTTCTCAGTAGCAGCGGCTGCTGTTAACATTTAGCATACCAGAAGCTAGGCTCTCAGGGCAGTTTCCAGCAGCTGTTAAAAAGGAACAGGTTTATACTTGCCTGCGCAGTGCAATCTATAGCCCAGCTCTCTGCATCTATAGACACAGACAGTGGGACGCAGCTCCGTCCCCCTCTTACCTGTCATTGCCAATTGAACTGCTGCCTCAGTAAGACCAGGAATTGACAGGAGAGAAAAGCTGCAGACAGACACAGTGCTGGACCCAATGAGGGCTCAGGTAGGTAGGTAAGAGGGGAGGTGAGAGGACGATACAGATGCCTAAACATTTTTTTTACCTTAAGGCAAGGAGTATATTAGGGTCAAAAATGTTTAGGCTTTATAAGCACTTTAATGAGCCATACCCTCATGACCTTTCCTCACACTTGGCCTACGTATTTCACGCTGATACTTTTACAATGCTGACACAACAATGTCAGCAAGTGGGAGTATTTTCCACATACTGATAACAGAGATTACTTTTTTAGTGAAGTAAAATGGCTACTCTGGCATCTCAGGCATCGATGTAAGTAAGATGCTAGCAAATCGTGTTACTGGACAGTTGTGGTCTTGTAATAATGGGCAGGATTATGCATTTAGGGTTCAGTAAATGCAGGTTTTTAGCTCTCTAGCTCTTTTTTTTTTTTCAGATAAGTTTTTACTTTTTATGTATATTTGTAGGTGGATGAGAAAAAAATGTTTTATATGTCCCATTCTTTTCTCATACTGGGGGGAAAAAGAAAAGCCAGCAAGCTTATATAGTGCCAAGAGAGCCTGATCTCTGCTGAAAAAAAGGAGCAAATGGTCAAAGTTTCATAGCTCCAAAAGTACTGCAGATAGCAGTAAACTGCTACCGAGCTTATGGTTTGTTTTAGAGAAATATCATGTTTGTGAAAGGTTCTGCTGGGTCACAAAGTGTCTTCCTTTTCTACATTAAGGTCTTCGACAAGAGTATGCAGCTTCAGCTTCTCGACGCAGCTCTGGTTCATCATGTCACTCCATGAGAAGAGGGGCGTATAGTGACCAGGAACTTGATGCTCAGAGCTTAGAAGATGACGAAGATGGAAGTCACCATTCAGGTCATTTGCCTGTGAGCAGATTCTCACCCTCACCACGTCACTCTCCTCGCCCCTCTCCCAGACAGTCTCCCAGGAACTCTCCGCGCTCCAGGTCTCCGGCACGCAGCTTGGATTACAGAGGTGTATCCCCTCAACCCATGCTTAGCCGTCTACAGCAACCCCGCCTTTCGCTTCAGGGGCACACCACAGACTTACAGACAAATGTGGTGAAAAATGAAGGTAAGTTACTGTTAAAAAAGCACTTGTACTTTCTATTGGATATCCATTATTCTAAGATTTCCATGTTATGTGAACCTATTTGAGAGGATTTCTACTTTCACAGAGGAAGTATAAACTCCCAATCACTTGTTCCCTTATAATGTTTGAGGACCCTGTCAGTTAAAATCCCATGGTGATCAGCTTTTAACAGCTGAAGCTACCGGTATCATCTGTAAGGCTACCACTGCTCAGAGCAGCGTAGTTTTGCTCAGGACCGCAGTCTTAATGGATTGATTTGAGGTAGTTTTTTATAAAGAGATTCTTTCTAGTCAGCAGAATACGGGGTCACATGGAGCTCTTTTCATAAAGAAAATCTTAGCAGCAGCTTGAATAACGGCTACTTACTTTGGAAGGCAGAAGTTATTTAAATCCACTGCACTGTGATTAATGGCACCATTTTCTTTTTATTAGCTCACATGCTTGTCTGCTGATTTAATTCCAGCCAAACATTTTGTTTGGTGAAGTGACAAGAAAACAGGAGCGCGGGATCCTCATTAGCATAACCATAATCATTTATTAAAAGAACAAAATAGCACACTTACTGTTAAAATTCTTGGACTTTTAGCAAAAGTGGTAGGAATCGCAAAGGTGGAGGTATACAGGAGAAAACGGCAGATCCAGTGCCACTGCCTTATGCCTTGTGGTGACCTCTACATGCTGGTGGAAAAAGGTAGGCGGTAACATGTTTCAAATGACAACCCTTCTTTCTCAAACCTCAAGTCCAATTGTTACCTTTAGGGGTTGGTTTGAGAAAGAAGAGTTGTCCTTCAAAACATGTTACAGCCCCCCCCCCCCCCCCCCTTCTTTTCACCAGCCCATAGAGGCCACCACGAGGCATTAGGCAGCGGCACTAACTGCTGTCTATTGGTGGCTTTTTGACAGCTGTCAGAGGGGGTCCCTGTGATGCCGGCCAGGACATTTTGATTACCAAGAATTTTAACTGTAAGTGCTATTTTTTTTCTTTATAAGTGATTACTGTTATGTTGATGAGGGTCCTCTGCTCCTGTTTTCTTTGAGCTGCTTTGGATCATCAAGGAGCTCTTCTGGAAGCTGCAGGATGCTCCTGTCATATTCCCTGACTATGCTGATTAGGATTCCGATTGGAGTGAATCTCATTGATATTGCAGACACTGGACATTAGAAGCTGGGACTTGTAGTGCACTTTGCTGGTTTGTGGATTTGCCTTCATGCTTTGTTTGGTGAAGTGAGGGAGGGTTTGGCAATCTGTGTCACTGCTGGGAAGATGTCTTCCTACTCCCTGTCAGGAAAGGTAGTGAAATATCCCTCTTTTTGGGAGAAAGACAAAAAACAATTTTTTTGCAGAATGAAGGTTAGAACTTTTGTTGGTGTTTTTATTGCTGCTTTCAGTATTGGTAAAGTCTGAACCCCCTTTCTTTTCCACAGGCATTACAGGAGGAGGGAAATTTTCCCCAAAGGGGTTATAGAAAGAAGCAAAACCCTAACAAATTTAAATTCTTCCCCTTTCTTTTTCAATTGGGGGAAAAACACATATTTTGGCTTGAGTTAGGCTTTAATTTTTAGGATTACTGTGATCGACTTTGTGATGTCTTGCACCCTCGGTTCCGTTGTGTAATGTCTGGGAATTCCTCTAAACCACACAAGTCAGACAATCAAACTGTGCTGGAATTTCAAGCTTTGAAGCATTTTCTTCCGCTTTCTCACATCAGAACTTTGGTTAGACTATTCCCATGATTAGAAAAATAAAAGAATTGCGCTAGCTAAATGTGCAATTTAACATACATAACATAAATAAAAAATCATGTGAAGGAGGATAAATGCAAAAGACAGCTGCATATAATCCACAATAGTGTCCCATCAAATGAAAAAGAAAAAAGAAATAAGATGAAGTAGTGACTCCAGATCACCCATAAATGATCAGGAGTCACTACTTCATCTTATTTCTTTTTTCTTTTTCATTTGATGGGACACTATTGTGGATTATATGCAGCTGTCTTTTGCATTTATCCTCCTTCACATGATTTTTTTATTTATGTTATGTATGTTAAATTGCACATTTAGCTAGCGCAATTCTTTTATTTTTCTATGTTTGATTCTACAATTGATGTTTATTGTTAGAATTGCTGCTGTTTATATCATTAATCGTTCACATATTCTATAGCGCAGTTTTTATTTCTGTTTTTTCTATTCCTATGATTATTTAGTTTGCTGTTATGCTGCACCATTATAGCACTTTGTAGACTGAGAACAGTCCTAATTTGAAGTGTGTGACCCCCCCCTCCCTGCCATCCCTTCTGCTCCTGGAACTGTCATCTTCTGGGAAAAGGGTTCCCCACACCCACCTTTTATCAGATGGTTCAGTAATTCCCTGACTGAAGCTCTAAGGCTGCTGTGACTGCCTGCAAAACAGAAAAGTAATTGATGTAAGATCTCATCTGTATTCCAAGCCAGGTTATCAGCCAAGCAAAGTATGTAGACAGCATTAAAGATGTGAGAACTGGTAAATATGAGATGACTGTCCATCTTTCTTGCATGGGTAAAAATTTGACTTGTATCTGTTCAGTTATCTTTTAGGCACTTGAGCTCTTAGGCTTAATGTACACGGGACATTTTTACAACCTCTCCTGAACGATTTAACTTGACAGATAGTAACCCACGTTTAAAACGTCCGTTTTGCCGTGTTTACATGCCGCGTTTAGCGGTGTTTTGCCGCGTTTGAAAAAAATTTTATATATATATTATTTTTTTTTTTTTTTTTTTTTTCAAAATAGCCAAAAATTAAAAATGCCTATAAACGAAACCCAGTTACCGCGTTTTAGAAGCGTTTGGTGCTTGAAATGCCTCTAAACTCAGCGTCTGAACTAATTTTTTTGCTTTCCAAAAAAGTCCTCTAAACTCAACTGCCTAGAAAGGACTATAAATGACCCTGTGTACATGTACTGATAAGATAACATAGAGGAGAGTTCAGGAGCAGTTGAAAAAAATGCCCAACTGCTCCTAAACATCCGTTTAGCAGCATCAATGTACATGAGGCCTAACTGTTGTATGCTGCTCAGCACTCTTTACTTACGTACTGTTTTTGTATTTTGTTTGCACAGAGAAACTGAGACGGAGTCTTCCAAATCTCTCTAAGGCGACAGGCATTCAAACCGCAGAGGCTGTAAAAAACAGCAGAAGTTGTGAGTCAAATCTGCAGGTTCCAAATGGAGGATCCTCCCGAGCGCTGAGCACTTCCAGTAAGTGAAAATTTGTGTTGCTTCACGCTGCTTACTGAGTTATATATTATTAGGTGTTCTATAATGACAGTGGTTTGGTCATGTGATCAGCAAGCGCTCAAATGTTAAAGGAAGTTTGGGATTAGCCTGCAGATACAGTATCTCACAAAAGTGAGTACACCCCTCACATTTTTGTAAATAATTTATTATATCTTTTCATGTGACAACACTGACAAAATGACTCTTTGCTACAATGTAAAGTAGTGAGTGTACAGCTTGTATATAACAGCGTAAATTTGCTGTCCCCCTCAAAATAACTCAACATACAGCCATTAATGTCTAATGGCAACAAAAGGGAGCACACCCCTAAGTGAAAATGGCCAAATTGGGCCCAAAGTATCAATATTTTGTGTGGCCGCCATTATTTTCCAGCACTGCCTTAACCCTCTTGGGCATGCAGTTCACTAGAGCTTCACAGGTTGCCACTGGAGTCCTTTTCACTCCTCCCATGACGACATCAGGAAGCTGGTGGATGTTAGAGACCTTGCGCTCCTCCACCTTCTGTTTGAGGATGCTCAATAGGGTTTAGGTCTGGAGACATGCTTGGCCAGTCCATCACCTTTACCCTCAGCTTCTTTAGCAAGGCAGTGTTTGTCTTGGAGGTGTGTTTGGGGTCATTGGTCATGCTGGAATACTGCCCTGCGGCCCAGTCTCCGAAGGGAGGGCATCATGCTCTGCTTTAGTATGTCACAATAGATGTTGGCATTCATGGTTCCCCTCAATGAACTGTAGCTCCCCAGTTCCGGCAGCACTCATGCAGCCCCAGACCGTGACACTCCCACCCACCACGCTTGACTGTAGGCAAGACACACTTGTCTTTGTACTCCTCACCTGGTTGCTGCCACACACGCTTGACACCATCTGAACCAAATAAGTTTTATCTTGGTCTCATCAGACCACAGGGCATGGTTCCAGTAAACCATGTATTTAGTTTGCTCATCTTCAGCAAAATGCTTGCAGGCTTCTTTGTGCATCATCTATGGTCGTATGGTCTGAGCACTGACAGGCTGACCCCCCACTCCTTCAACCTCTGCAGCACTCATACGTCTATTTCCCAAAGACAGCCTCTGGATATGACACTGAGCACATGCACTCAACTTCTTTGGTCGACCATGGCGAGGCCTGTTCTTAGTGGAACCTGTCCTGTTTAACTGCTGTATAGTCTTGGCCACCGTGCTGCAGCTCAGTTTCAGGGTCTTGGCAATCTTTTTATAGCCTAGGCCATCTTTATGTAGAGCAACAATTCTTTTTTTTTTTTTTTCAGATCCTCAGAGAGTTCTTTGCTATGTTGAACTTCCAGTGACCAGTATGAGAGAGTGATAGCACCAAATTGAGCACACCTTCTCCCCAGTCACACCTGAAACCTTGTAACACTAACGAGTCGCATGACACCGGGAAGGGAAAATGGCTAATTGTGCCCAATTTTTTTTTTTTTTTTTTTTTATGGGGCCTAAAAAAGTAGGTTCCCCTTTGAGGAAGATGCATCCAAACTTTGGAATAAGGTACCAAAGCTGGATGCACCTCTCTTGCCAAACAATCGGACTTGGCCTTCGATGATATGGGGGCTTTGAAAGACCCAATGGACAAAAGGGGAGATGTCCTACTGCACAGAGCATGGGATTCCACTTCGGTCAACCTAAAACCAGCCTTAGTGGCAGAAATCTGGAATGTTGGCTTTCCCAGCTTCAGTCACACCTGTCGGCTGGGACCTCAAGACAGCAGATTTTAAACTATTTTCCTCTGCTTTTTAAAGCAGTAGGTTATTTGGCAGATGCCTCAGCAGAGTCAGTGAAATTACCTGCAGATCTGCTGCCTTGGTGAACTCAGCAAGACGAGCCCTCTGGCTGAAAACATGGACAGGGGACTCAGAGTTCAAATTTCACCTTTGCAGCATCCCCTTTTCAGGAAATCTTCTTTTTGGATCAGGCCTAAAGGAAGTGCTAGAGCGCACTGCAGACAAAAAGAAGGCCTTCCTGGAGGCTAAAAAGAAAGCCGGTAACTGGTAGTTCTTTCGTGGCCAGAGACAACGAGCACAACCTGACCTGGATAACCACCCAAAAAAGCATTAGACGGGACACAAGGGTAGAGGTAGAGGACGGATACACTTCAATCCTCCTCGGAAACCCACTAAAACCCAATGACTCCTCCAGTCTCCCAGTGGGAGGAAGGCTGGGGAACTTATTCCCTCAATGGGCAGCAACTTCCTCCAAGTACATTCTGTCTGGATCTGATCCACAATGGCTACAGGTTGGAGTTCGAATCTGTAAAACTCAATGCCCCCCCCCCCCCCCCCCCCCAAAAAAAAAAAAGGTTGCTAGTGACAAGCCTCCCCCAGAATCGGGAAAAGGCAGAGGCACTGTGTCTCCTAATAGGAGATCTTTTGGACCAGAAAGTACTCACCCAATTCCCTGGAAAGAACAGGGACAGGGGTTTTATTCACATGTCTTTGTGGTGAAGAAACCATCAGCCAAATTTCGACTAATTCTCAATCTTCGACCCCTGAATCAATCTCTGAGATACAAACACTTCAAAATGGAGTCCATCTTCTCATTGAGAATCCTCCTATTTCAGAATTGTTTCATGACCACTCTGGATCTCTGAGATGCATATCTCCATATCCCAATTCACCCAGCGCTTCAAAGATATCTCAGATTGGCGGTCAGGATGGGATCAGAGATACGCCATTTTCAATGTCAGACCCTGCCGTTTGGCCTAGCTTCGGCTCCAAGAATTTTTACAAAAATTCTAGCGGAGGCCTTGTCTCCCTTGCTGATGAGAGCAATCATGATCATTCCTTTTTTTGACAATTTTCTTTTGATAGCCAGGTGCTATCACCAACTAACAGCAGAACTGAAGGAGCTTCAGGATTATCTCCAGGCTTTAGGTTGGTTGATCAACCGGGACAAATCCTGCCTAGTACCTTCCCAGAGGTTCTCATACCTAGGGTTACGAGAGTGCCTCGGTGGAGGGAAAGAATTTTCTACCAAAAGAAACTTTTTATTTTTAAGATGGACCGATTTAACAAACCCAGGTGAACATGTGTAGAACCCACACCTAATCCGCATGTCTAAGAGTTGTAATTTCCATCTTGTTAATTTTGCTTAATGCTATCCCTGAGTAGCTGATACCTATAATATACCAACAACTTCACCTGTTGTTGGAGCATGTAGTTTTGTCCTATTGCCAATAGTGGCACTACTGTTAAGGTTTTATTTTTTATATAGTGTTATTGCAATGTTACGTGCTGAGCCTGGGTATACCCAATAGGCTCTGTTTTTTGTATCTTCAAATGTAAAACTCCATAAAAAGAATTAAAAAAAAAAAAAGATGAACCGGTTGGCGGCAAAACTACAGGGCAGTCAATTGGTCTTGCTGAGAGAAATCTCACAGGTGGCGTTATGACGTCCTGTTCTCTTTCAGTGCCTTGGGCAAGGTTCCAATTCCACCTTTGCAGGCTTTTCTCATAAAAAATTGGAACAGAAACACCCTGGACACCAAAGTTTCCCTTCTCTCAAGGATTGAGAGATCCCTTTGGTGGTGGGCTCAGCACAACCTGTGCAGAGGCCTGGAATGGACTACTCCACAGACAAACGTTTTAACCACTGATGCCAGTCATTTTGGTTTGGGAGCGCATCTGGGAAGCAGGGTAGCCCAGGGGACTTGGTCCCCTAGAGAAGCAAGGTGGTCTTCCAACCAAAGGGAGTTGTAGGCAGTCCGGCAGGCAGTGAGTGCATTTCAGGTAGAACTAGAGGGTTCTTCAGATCCACTCGAACAATGTAACCACGATTGGCATACATTAACCACTTCAGGCCCGGAAGAAATTTCCCCCTTCCTGACCAGAGCACTTTTTGCGATTCTGCACTGCGTCGCTTTAACTGACAATTGCGCGGTCATGCGATGTTGCACCCAAACAAAATTGATGTCCTTTTTTTCCCACAAATAGCTTTCTTTTGGTGGTATTTGATCGCCTCTGCGGTTTTTATTTTTTGCGCTATAAACAAAAAAAGAGCGACAATTTTGAAGAAAACGCATTATTCTGTACTTTTTGCTAAAATAAATATCTCCATTTTTAAAAAAAAAACAAAAAAAAGCAAATTTTTTCTCAGTTTAGGCCAATATGTATTCTTCTACATATTTTTGGTAAAAAAAAAACCGCAATAAGCGTATATTGATTGGTTTGCGCAAAAGTTAGATAGATTTATAGCATTTTTATTATTATTATATTTTTTTTTTTTTACTAGTAATTGTGGCGATCTGCGATTTTTATTGTGACTGCGACATTATGGCGGACACATCGGACAATTTTGACACATTTTTGGGACCATTGGCATTAATACGGAGTTCAATGCTATAAAAATACATTGATTACTGTAAAAATGTCACTGGCAGTGAAGGGGTTAACACTAGGGGGCGATCTAGGGGTTAACTGTGTTCCCTGGGAGGTGATTCTAACTGAAGGGGGAGGGGACTGACTAGAGGAAGTGACGGATCGTGGTTCCTAGCTAATAGGAACACACAATCTGTCACTCCTGTCAGAACAGGGAAGTGTGTGTTTACACACGCTCGTCCCTGTTCTGTGTCTCCTGCTCACGATCGCTCGTGGCCAGCGGTCATCAGCGTGGCGCGCACCTACTATCTCGGCCCCGCGAGCCGACGTATAGCTATGACGGCTCGCGCAGTGGAGCCAACCTTACGCAGTATAACTGCGGCGGTTAACAAGCAGGGAAGTCGGCGGCGGCAGGTAATTGCAAACAACATTTTTCCTTGGGCAGAACAGAAGCTGGCCTCAATCTCAGCCATACACCTAAAGGGGTCTCAAAACTCGCTGGCGAATTTCCTCAGCCGTCAGGACGAATGGGCACTCGGTCAAGAAGGTTTTACAGCCATCGCACAGAAATAGGGGATGCTGAAGGTAGACCTCTTTGCATCCCAAAAAAGAACCAGGAGGTTGAAAAATTTATTTTCTCTAAACCCTCGGGATCAGGCGATAAGTATAGACGCTTTAGCCAATCCTTGGGTATTCAGTCTTGCGTATGCTTTTCCCCCAGTGACACTAATTCCCCTAGTTCTTTGGAAATTTATTTCAGAAAAGGCCAACCTCATTTTGGTGGCCGCTTTTTGGCCCAAAAGGCTGTGGTTCTCCACACTACAAAGCCTCTCTACAGTTCCACCCATCCTCCTCCCAGAGAGGAAGGACTTGGTCACGCAGGGACCAGTTCTTCACCCTCAGGTGACAACATTGAAGCTATCAGCATGGCTTCTGAGGAACAGCTTCTAAAACTGCAGGGTTTTTCGGAGAAGGTGGTAAAGACCCTCGTTAACTGTCGCAAGCCCGTGACCAGGGCAATTTACTCCAAGATGTGGAAAAAGTTAAACTCTTGGATGTCAAGCCAGGGCCATGCAACCCCAGATGTTCATACAGTATTGGAGTTTTTTCAGGAGGGGGCAGACAAAGGACTCTGTTAGCACTTTAAAAGTGCAGGCCTCGGCCCTCAGTGTGTGTTTTCAGACTACTCTACAACAGAATCATTTTGTATCAATTCTTTTAAGGCTTTATCCAGCGCTAAAGCACAGGCAGTTAAGTCCTGTCCAGCCTGGTATCTTTAGTGCTTAAAGCATTAAAGCGGAGTTCCACCCAAAAATGGAACTTCTGCTTTAAAGGAGGTGACCCCCCTGACATGCCACATTTGGCATGTCATTTTTTTTTGGGGGGGGGGGGGGGGTACGCTCTTTTTAGAGGGTCCCAGCTTCCACTTCCTCCTGGCACACCACGGCACTGGAAGGGAGATCACCTCTCCCCCCTCCCTCTCGGCAATCACCTGGGACACGTCACAGGTCCCAGATGATTGCCCGGCCAGTCAAGGCACATGGTGTGGCTCGCGCATGTGCAGTGGGTGCCCGGCTGTGAAGCCACAGCCAGGCGCCCACAGTTACAATGCCAGCGCCGCAGAGAGGAGGGGGAGACGAGCAGGGCTTCGTTCCCCCACATCGCTGGACCCTGGGACAGGTAAGTGTTCGATTTATTAAAAGTCAGCAGCTGCAGTATCTAAATATTTTTTTTTTTTTTTTTTAAGCAGAACTCCGCTTTAATGCTGAGCCCTTGAAGGATTCATCCATTAAATGGCTAACCTTTAAAGAACGTTTTCTTGGTAGCAGTTACATCTGCAAGAAGGGTCAGTGAATTACAGGCTCTCTCCAGTAGGGAGCCATTTTTATCTATTTTCAAGGCTAGGGTAATACTTAAGACAGATTCTGTGTTTCTCCCAAAGGTAGCCTCGGCCTTTCATAAATCCCAGGATATTGTTCTACCCACCTTCTATTCCAATCCTGCTAACAAGGAATAGGAATTGTTCAGTCGATTAGACGTCAGAATGAGTCTTTTATGTTGCATTGAGAATTCTAAAGCGTTTAGAAAGTCAGAATCTTTATAGTTTTTGCCGGTGTACGCAGAGTTCAAAAAGCACCCAAGTCCACTTAAGCTAGGTGGTTCAGATTCGTTATTGCTGAATGTTATAGCCAGCAGGGAACCCCACCTCCATTTATCAACGCGCACTTAACCAGAGACTTGTGAACGTTGTGGGGAAGAGAGAGCTGGTGCTTCGCTAAAGCAAATATGTAAATCTGCGACATGGTCCAGTTACTTTACCTTTGCAAAGCATCATCGCCTAGATCTGCTTACAAGCAAAGATCAGGCGTTTGAATGTAAAGTCCTCCAGGTGGTGGTCCCACCCTAAATGGCAAGTAATGGAGAATCGTCTCAGAGGCTGTCCTGGAAGACGGTTGGAGAAGACCTGAGTCAGACTTACCGGTAACTCATTTTCTAGGAAGTCTTCCAGGACAGCCGGGATTCCCCCCCAATGTGTTTTCTAGCATTTATATTATTATGCTGTAATGATTGTGTTTTGTCTTCCAGTGCCTTTCTATGGTCCTTGGTGATACTGAGGTGTGGGCCTGGAGGACCGCTTTTTATCTTAAGCGGGGTATGTGTTTTCTGTCCGGAGGTAGGAGCCCAAGGTTTCAAAGGCTGTCCTGGAAGTCTTCCTAGAAAATGAGTTACCGGTAAGTCTAACTCAGGTTTGACTGGACTGGAACGCGGTAAAATGCATCAAAACACACCAGAATGCACCGGACCCCAGTACAGTGAAAAAAAACAAGAAAAAATGCATCAGAACGTGTCAAAAACGCGAATGCAGAAATGCATTCGGAACGGATCTGGGGTGCATTTTTGTGGTGTAAACCAGCCCTGAAAGTGAGGGAAAATCTGCAACCGTGACCGACAGCAATAGAAAGCTGTCTTGAGTTCTAAAATTCCCCTGCACTACTGAAAAAATACTTTTTATTATTTGTTTCCTGTTGAAGACTTTCCCTAATTCCTATCTGGTGAAACTTGTTGCCAGGCAATGAGGATATCTTTCTAATCAAGCCCAAGATAGCAATCCAAACCTGATAATGGTTTTAATCCTGTCCTATCTCCTTGAAATCCTTGTCCTATATCCTTGAAATTTGACTAGACATTTTTTATTTAACCACTTGCTTACTGGGCACTTAAACCCCCCTCCCGCCCAGACCAGCTTTCAGCGCTGACGCACTTTGAATGACAATTGCGCGGTCATACAACACTATACCCAAATGCAATTTTTATCATTTTTTTTCCCACAAATAGAGCTTTTGGTAGTATTTAATCACAGCTGGGATTTTTATTTTTTGCTAAACAAACAAAAAAAGATGGAAAATTTTGAAAAAAAAAAAAATCAAGTTTCATAGTTTGTTATAAAATTGTGCAAACAGGTAATTTTTCTCCTTCATTGATATGCGCTGATGAGGCGGCACTGGTGGGCACTGCTAGGCTGCACTGATGGGCACTGCTAGGCACAGATAAGGCGGCACTGATGGGAACAGAAGGGGCGGCACGGATGGGGACAGAAGGGGCGGCACGGATGGGGACAGAAGGGGCGGCACGGATGGGGACAGAAGGGGCGGCACGGATGGGCGACATTGTTGTTGAGGCACTGTGGGCACTGATGGGTGGCACTGCTGACTATTGCTAGGTGGCACTGGCAGAGGGTACAGGTTGGCACTGAGGATCTGGTGGTGCTCGCCGTGATCGGGACTGATGTCCCTCTCACGGCCGCCGGTGATCGTCTTTTTTTCCTCCTCACGCTGTCAGCGCGAGGAGAAAAAATAGCCTATTACCAGTGTCTTGCCGAGAAAGTTCCCCCGGCGGATAAGGACCCCCCTGTACTGCGCATGTGCTGCGCTTGCGCAGTACGAACAACTACAGAGCCGCCGATAATTGCCGAAGAACAGCTGATCGTCAGCTGTATACGGTGCCTGCACACTACATTCTAACCTAAGTCTATGTTAAAGCCCCACCATCCAAGTGGACATAGAGTTAGAATATTAAAATGCCAAGCGTAGCGAGGCTGTGCCCGAAGCGTGGCGAGCGTATCGAGGTGCCTGTTACAAAGTCTTTTTTTTTTTTTTTTTTTTTTTTTACTATTGTCTTGGCAAGCAGGCGCGCCGTGTACAGCTGACTCCGGTGATCAGCTTCGGCACTTTTTGGCGGCTCCCTTGTTCCTACCGCGCAAGCGCTGCGCCTGCGCACTACAGGGTGGTCATTATCCGCCGAGGGGAACTTTATCGGCAAAACACCGGCTCTGTTGATGTCACATGATCAGCTGTCATTGGCTGACAGCTGATCATGTGGTAAGGGGTCGGGATCGACCCCTTACTCCGATCTGTGATCAGGCGAGTCTCATAGACTCGCTGATCACAGAGCGGGACGCGCAGGCCACTCGTGCACGGGACGACGTCAATGGACGTCGTCCAGGCAAAGCAGGTCCGCGCTGTAGCCATCATTCGGCTATAGCGCGGATCTCTAGTGGTTAAACTTGAGGCGAAGCTAGGCAATTCAACCTGGCCATTGATCTATAGATACAGAGATGAGTTGTTTATATTTGTCTCTGCACAATCATCCATGTTGGTCAGTGAGGCCAACCATGGCAGAAAAGGATCAATGGGGGAGTATCAGTAGGGGACAAGACCAAGTTAAGATTTTACAGGAATCCTGAGGATTTGCAACTAACTTCATCCACTGATCAGTCTGACATGCAGTGTTCACTGAAATGAACCTCTGCTCATGCACACAGTTGGAATTGCCTTGCGTGTGTCACTAATTTATTTAAAATACCTGTAGATACACCCTTGTGATTGTCTTCATTTTCTAGTTAAAAATAAAAGTATATTGTGCATTTATGGTATTTTGAAAATAAATGTTAATATTGCATGTGATGATGTGGAAATGGTAGACTTTAGATTAAGGTGCAATGATCTTATTTGGTGTGCATGTGTGCTTGCCAGCTGCTGTGATGCATGTGCCCAGTTATGCAGTCTGTTCCCCTCTGTGCTTCTCACTGATATTTACACTGAAAAGGGCTCTGGTGTAGTTAACCTTGTGCAGCTTTTACTTGGTTTTATTTTATGTTTGCAATAAAAACGTTGGTTTACCTGTGAAGTAGTATTCCATTTTAATTTGCAACAGCTGTATGGTCTTTATAATTTAAATGGTTCTGTTTATTTTTCTGTCTTGTGTTTCAATATATTCATATTCATTATATACGCTATATTGTCAAAAGTATTAATGGCATCCCAATCTTAGTCCGTAGGGTTCAATATTGAATTGGCCCACCTTTTGCAGCTGTAACAGCTTCAACTTTTCTGGGACGGCTGTCTACAAGGGAATGTTTGACCATTCTTCCATAAGCGCATTTGTGAGGTCAGGCACTGATGTTGGACGAGAAGGCCTGGCTTGCAGTCTCCGCAGTAAACAAAGCAAGGTCCATAAAGACATGGATGGACCAGTTTGGGGGTGGAGGAACTTGACTGGCCTGCATGGGGTCCTGACCTCAACCTGATAGAACACCTTTGGGATGAATTAAACCGGAGGCTGTGAGCTGTGAGCCAGGCCTTCTAGTCCAACTTCAGTGCCTGACCTCACATATGCACTTCTGGAAGAATGGTCAAACATTTCCATAGACACACGCCTAAACCTTGTGGACAGCTTTCCCAGAAGCTGTTATAGCTGCAGAGGGTGGGCCAACTCAATATTGAACCCTACGGACTAAGACTGTAAAGAGTGGGCTTGCGCAATATTGAACCCTACGAACTAAGACTGGGATGCCATTAAAGTTCATGTCCGTGTAAAGACAGACGCCCCAATACTTTTGACAATATAGTGTATATAATGACCGTCCTTTTGAGCTCTGTAAGTAGATCATCCTTAAAGGGGTTGTAAAGTCTCAAGTTTTTTCACCTTAATGCATTCTATGCATTAAAGTGAAAAACCTTCTGTGCTGAAGCTGCCCCCCAGAGCCCCCCTTTTTCTTACCTGAAACTGTTAGTTCCAGCGACGAGCATGAGCCCAGCGGCTCCAGCCGCTGCCTCTCTCCTCATTGGATAGATTGATAGCAACAGGAGCCATTGGGGTCGAGTCCTGCTTTCTGTGTCAATGGACTCAGCATCGGGACTCGTGAGCATGCCTGCGCAGGTGCCCCCATGGAAAGCGGCTCTCCGTGGGTGCACTCGATGAAGAGGAGGGGCCAGAAGCACCACCTGGGCACCCCAGAAGAGGAGGTTTGGGGCTGCTCTGTGCAAAACCCTTGCACAGAGCAGGTAAGTATAACATGTTGTTTATATTTTTTAAAAAAAAGAACTTTTACAATCCCTTTAAGCTTCATGATATACACTTCCATAGATCAGTTTGTAGAGCTTCTGCTCTTTGTTGTCTGCCCACTTGGCAGATGGAAGGCAGCTTATCCTTTGTACTTCTCTGGCCAAACCTGTAATATGTCCTTGGCAGATGTTGGGACAAATTAAATGGTCATCTAAGGCAAGAGCAAACATTCAGTTATAGGATGCAGAGAAGAACAGCACTTTAGCACCTTTTGGGTTTGGTGGTTTTCTTTTACAAAGGGTTTTATTGATAATCATAGCAATTTCACAGTTTAACAGTGTAGATAATGCATCATGAATAAACATAACATAAAGTTTAGCATCTTATAAATAAAATAAGTATGCTAGTAAATCAAAGAAAAACAAAACAATAAGAATATAACAGAGGCTGAAAACAGTTTTGAGAGGGAGGTTAAAGAAGAGCTAGGGGCAGAGATTAGCTAAGAACGGAGGAGTAAAGAATAGGGGGAAAGGAGAGAAGAGGAAGGAAGGGGGGAGGGTGGGTCCTCGCGGTGGGGAGCAAGAGTGCATTAAATCCGAAGAAGGGGGTTATCAAATCTAGTGGGTTTAGTATATTCGACCCATGGCCTCCATACCTTCAGGAACTTATCATGAGTGTCCGAAAGGACAGCAGTCAGCTTTTCATTAACCATTATATCGTCCATGCGATTCTTAACCGCCTCATAACTTAGTGTCTGTGTCTTCCATGCCCTAGCTATCGTTAGTCTGGTTGCAGTAAAGGGATGCAGAGCCAGTTGGCGCTCCGGGCGAAGCAGCTCTGCAATTGGGTTGCAGAGAAGTGCCTCGAACGGATACTTTTTGAGGTCAGCATGGAGTATGTTTCGGAGGAGGGAGTAAACTCTGATCCATAACCTGCGTACCCTCGGACAGGTCCACCAGATGTGCGACATTGTGCCCTCCTGGGAGCACCCTTGGAAGCACAAGGGAGAGTAGGCTTGCATGAACCGGGTCAGTTTAGCAGGTGTGTTGTAGTACCACCTGTAAAGTACCTTTTATAGGCCTTTTCTAAAAAGATGACATTCCTTGAGCATTTGCATATTGCTATAGTCATGACCTGCCAGTCCTCCGGATCGAGCTGTTTTCCTAGTTTCCTTTCCCATTGAAGGTGACAGAGCCGTGTCGGTGGTTTTTTAGAGGTAATAATAGAGGAATAGATCAGTAATATTAAACCCGAGGTTTGGGCTCTTGCTCTGCAGAAAGTTCTTGAAGGGGGTCAAAATATAAGGGGTCGGTTGAGATTTTATGAGCCCCTGGAGAAAGTGACGAATCTGTAGGTAGCTGTAGTGTTCGCGTAACGGGATATCGTGAGAGGAACGTAGAGCCTCAAATGATATTATCCTGGTGGGGGTGAAAAAAGAGTGAATGTCCGTGAATCCGTTTGTTTTCCACCAGGAGAACTGCTGGGGATTTTCGCAGCCTGGTGGGAACAATGGGCACTGGAGAAGTTGAAGTAGGGGTAGATGAGGAGAAATCAAGCCAGTCGAATACTTGACAGAGTCCCACATGTAAAGGGAATGGGCCAGACATGGCCCTGTCACGAGAGGGCGATGTATGGGAGGGAGCCAGGGCAATGAGGAGATGGGTGTTGGGTGTGAATCCACTAGGTCCATAGTGGCCCATAGCGGCATTTGGTGTTGTGCATGGAGTTGGGATAATGGGGCTATGTTTACAGCTATATAGTAGGTTTGTAGGTTAGGGACTGAAAGTCCACCATTGATTCTGCGGGCATATAGTATTTGCTTATTGATCATGGGGCAGGTAGAACCCCAGACGAATTTCAGGATTTTGCGCTGGTGTATTCGTAGGATATGCGGCGGGATCGGGACCGGTAGGACTCTAAAGAAGTAGAGTAATTTCGGGAGGTATGTCATACGAATTGCCACGATCCTGCTGAACCAGGATAATGGGAGATGAGTCCAGGAGGACAACATGTCCGTCAGCTTCTTAAGTATAGGAGGAAAGTTTGCCTTATAGAGTCCCGCGTAGGATGGGGTGAGCGGATCTGGTTTGGTGGTTTTCAGGAGAAGGGAGATGACGCTTGTATCCTGATATGATATTGGTGATCAGGTGAAAACAAGAAAGGATTACTTACCATTGGGAGTTTGCCAGAAACCATGAGGGATCTGCAAACTACGTTGAAGAGTTTGTGGAGAAACATAGCCGTCTCCATTCAGACACTTTGGATTGTAGTATGTGTGGTCGCTCGCTATGCCAGGATCTGTTCACTTTCACATTTTCCTGAATTTCTATGCTTCAAATGTCTAGGTAATAGCTGATCCAGTTATTTGTAGGTGCCAGATGTTGACATTAGTTATTGAATAGATTTACCTGATACTACTTATTAGTGGCAAACCTTAATAGCTGCTTTCACCCTGAACTATTATTTCCACCACGCTTCTCTACACACCACTTTTCTATTCTAGGCTGCAGCGGCTTTCTCAACCCACTATGAATCATAACATTTTATGTTATGCATTCCCTCTCTAATGACCTCACCTAATTAACTCCATGTTCCTCGATGTCATTATTTTTTAAAAGAAATGTAATATTTCCTTGTGTTCCAACAGCATCAAAAAGGCAGATAAATTTGCCACGTACAACCCAGAAAGCAAAACGGGTTGTTGCAGGCCCTAAAGGAGGTAATGTTGAGACACTACAATGTTCACAGATATGTTCAGTGTAGCACTAATTCAAGACAGAAACTTAGAGGGGAATTTACTAAGACTGGGGCAGCCAGAATCTGGAGCAGCTGTACATGGTAACCAAACAGCTTCTAGCTGTTTTTTTCAAAGCCTAACCAAACAGGTTGAGGGTTCACACTGGTATGACACAACAGTCGTACCACTGTGGATCCAACTTTGCCCTGCAACTTGAAGTCCGACATCCGTTCGACTTCAATGAATGGGGATCTGACTTTGATCCTGACAATGCAGGCACTTTGTGTCTGGTATGAATCTTTAGCGCCCTCCCGACTTCATTGATATTCAATGGGCTGAAGTAGGATCAAAGTCGGACCAAAGTAGTGCAGGGAGCATTTTCAAAGTTGGACCGACTTGTGTCGGACCAGTTAAGATGGCTCTCGTAGGGAAACATTGATTTTCGCACCTCATGCGACATGAGCTCCCAATGTTGGAGCGTTTGTCGTACCAGTGTGAACCCGGCCTTTGAGGTAAAAGCTGACTGGTTACTATGCGCAACTGCTCCAGATTTGGTGTGTTCCAGTTTTAGTAAATTCCCTTTGGGCGTAGTTGGTTGGATTGTACAGACGCTTGGAAGTGAAAACTGCTTTAGGACCTGTGTCCACAGACTTTGGGCTTACGTCAAAGGTTTGAGACACTTCTGAGATCCTTCAAAATTCATTAACAGATTCATCTTACCTGCTGCAGGCTGGTATTGCATTCCCATAGAGTTGTAAGGCAAAAAAAAGCCTGTCAGCAAAGGCCCTTACCCAGTTGTAGAACTTTATATCTACAACATACAGCCCAGATCTATTGATGTCCTTGCCCTTTGTGATTGAATAAAATGTACTTTTAAAAGACCCAATTACTAGGTAAACCCACTGATAAGTAGACCATCTCTTCTTTCCTGACCCCATTTATCTTTGTAGTCAGGGCCTCTAGAGGAGGATAGTACACCACAGTCTCCTGACTTCTTTATTAATAAAATAAACAGTGATCTATAGCAGCATTTAGTTACCAATGCCATTTATGTTTTGCCAGTTTAGAGTGAGCATAGCAATAGAATAGCTGTTATACTGCTGTGGTTTACTGCCTTATTGATTTTAGCATAACTGATGGCAGTACTGATGAACCCCTGTGCCAGGAAAGCCAAAGACCCCTTTCACTCTGAGGTGGTTTTTAGGCGCTTTAGCACTAGAAAAAGCACCTGAAAACCGCCTCCCATTCATTTCAGTGTGACTTTTCACACTGGGGCAGTGCACTTGCGGGACATTAGAAAAAGTCCTGCAAGCAGCATCTTCGGGGCGGTTTGGGAGAGCTGTATTTAGCGCTCCCTAAAGCCTCAATAATTGTCTGCCTGTATGGAGGTGTACTGAGTGTCTGCGGGAGCCTGAATGACACCCACAATCCAGTAGTCATGAGTAGTTTGCAGGCTGCAGTGTAAAAAATGAATGTACATTTTTTTTAACCTACAAAATCCTGTGCATTTATTTACTTTTATACTAAGGTGAACTTGGCATTTAATGGTACTTATACTGGCTGGTTTGTGTTTTCAGGTAAATACTTGTTGGGTGGTTGCAGACAGAAGTGCCGAGTTAGAAGCATGCTTTCTGAATTGGTGTTTCAGTGTTGCTTGTGTTGTCTTGTCTTATTATCGGTAATTGAATGTAAGAAGGGGATTTTATATGTCATTTTATTGTTGCTCACCGTTTTAATTTAGTACTCTTAATACACTCTTGCCACTTGATTTGCTTTTATTTTGCTTCTGTTTCGCAAATATTTTATCACATTTCCCAGGCAGAATGTCTAGAGAATTTGAACCCGTGCAATTCTAGATTCTCCTGACTAGTCTTCTCTGCTTGTTCTTTGTGAAAGTGATTTTACTGCTCATAAAATGAAGAGCATGCTGACAATTCCTGTAAACTCTGTACTAACCATTGTTTCTTCTCCTTGGACAGTACCTTCCCCTTGCAAGTTGCGCTCCCCTGCAACACCCTCTCCACTGGCATTACGGCAGCCTATGAAGGCTTTGTCTAATCATGGTTCTCAAATTGCACAAGAAGCAACCTCTGTTGCGCAGAACATCCCTCCAACAGGGCCACCTCCTAGCCAGCAGTCTGGCTCTGCAAGTCCCATTGGACGAGCCAGCACGCCAATGAGGAGTGGACTGCCCAGACCTAGCACGCCTTCAGGAGGAAGCATACCAGTGCCTCGCAGCAAACTTGCACAGCCTGTCCGCAGGTAATTGTTTCAAGTTTTTGTTCGTATTATGAGGTTTACTCAGTAAAGCAAAAGCTACTGAAAAAAAGCACAGCAAGCCCGGCAATCAATGAAAATCTATCTTTCATGTGATTTCAGGAAACAAGTCTGGTTTCTATAGGTTACTTCCCCTTACACACATTAATTGCTCTGTATTTGCTTTTAAAAAGTAATCCTTTTTTTTTTTTTTTTAAATAAAACTTACATTCACTTATGTTATGAAACAAAAATGTGTTAATACACCAATCAGCCATAATATTATGACCACTAACAGACAAAGTGAATATCATTGATTATCTTATTACAATGGCATTTGAAAGTGGGTGGGGTACTGTATATTAAGTAGTTATAGTAAGTGAACATGTTGAACCTGAAGTTGTCGAAAAAAAAGTCTGCAGTGGTCAGGTCCTACCAAAAGTGGTCCAAGGGAGGAAAACTGGTGAACCGGTGACAGGATCATGGGCAGCCAAGGCTTATTGATGCACGCGAGGAGTGAAGGCTCATCGTTGTAGTCTGATCATAATAGCAGAGCTAATGTAGCTCATATTGCTGAAAGTTAATGCTGGTTCTGATAGGAGTCAGACCACACAGTGCATTTCAGTTTGTTATATATGGGGTTGCGTAGTTGTAATTGTGTTGTGCCCATGCTCACTCGTGTCCACAGCCAGAAGTGCCTACAATGGGCAAGTGAGCATCAGAATTGAACCACGGAGCAATGGAAGAAGGTGGCCTGGTCTGATGAATTCAAGAATGTTCGATAAAGTGTTGACTTGGCCTCAAAATTTTCCAGATTAATCCAATCGAGCATCTATGAGATATACTGGATAAACAAGTCCAATCAAAGGAAGCTCCACATCGCAACTTACAGGACTTAAAGGATAAGTTCACCTTTGGGAAGATGTTACATGTTCCCACCCGTTTTGTAGGGTGGAACATGTAACATGCTTCCACTGCTGCAGCTTCTCCCTGATCTCGTTGTCACAATTTAAAAGCAAATGCAGCCATGTGGGGATCCGCCTTCCCGCCTGGTCATTCATTCATAGAGTTCTGTGAATTGGAATACTACAACTACTGTCACCCTTTGCGGCTGACCGCTTGTAGTTTTAAATTAACTACCAAAGCGCAAGTGAGCTCTGTGGTAGTTCATTGATGCTTTCTGTCATTGTGCAACTGCTTGCTCATAGGAGCTATGAGCAGACAACTTACACTGACAGTTTGCATTAACCATGCATTGCTCCCACGATCTGCTGATCATGGGTGCAATGCTTCATGGGCTCCTAATAAAAAAATAAATTAATAATAATAAATGCACATTTTTTTTTACCTGCAAAAAGATGTGCATTTAAATATTTTTTTTTAATTTTTCTTTTTTACAGTGAACTTATCCTTTTAAAGGATTTGGTAGTGGCGGCTTGGTGCCACATACCATAGCATACCTTTTGGAGGTCTAGTGGAGTCCATGCGTGGACAGGTATGATGGGTGGTCATAATATAATGGCTGATCGATATATATTTCCAATGGCTGTACAGCATGATACAAATTGTGAATTGGGAAAAATCAAAGCCAACAAAACCTAAATGTTAAAAATAAAAATATCCAGGGAAATAGTTAAAACACAAATACATGTATAGTTATAGTCTTGCATACCGAAGGATATGCAAGTATGTATGTCTTGGAATTCTGGCACTTGCCACGCTGGTTTGCCTGTTATAAGGAAGATTGTAGAGGGCTTCCTATAGTTCCTATAGTTTCCTAAAAAAACACTGCCAGTAGAATATGCCTTTCAAGGCCCCTATATTTGTGAGTGAATTTGAAATCACTTCAGACTGACTAGATGTTGAATGAAAATTTTATGCGCATTATTTCCTCCTATCACATTTAAGGTTTATGTATAGCGTTTGTTTTTTTTTTGTTTTTTTTCTTCTTTTTTAGTTAGACAGGGGAAAGGTTCCAGAGATTCTTGGAAGTAGTGTGTGTATGTGTGTATATATATATATATATATATATATATATATATATATATATATATATATATATATATATATATATATATATATATATATATATATATATATAATATGTGTGTGTGTATGTATATAATATAATTTTTTTTTTCTTTGTTACCTTTTTGTCTTGAGTATAGATCTGTTTTTGTCCCAAGCATGCTTGAAGCCATTTACTTTTGACTAGCTCACTACCTCTAATATGAGTGGTGAGACACAACCTGATAATACTGAAGTGTACATGGTAGTTGGCTAGAGGCCTGGAGGACACTGTGTGCTAATTAGTTACACTGGGATTATGGTACATGATCTTTTTAGATTTAATTATGTAAATTGAAAATATTTCATTTTAATTGAGTGCATATTTTGAGTTGGTATGCATTTACCTTAGGCTACATTTGCACGGCGACTTGGCTCAGTGCGACTGGCAGCGGCGGGAATCTACTGATTCCTGCTGCTGTTTTTGTCACCTGTGAGTGGCTAGCTGCGGTCTCTGAGCTGGTACACTTTAATGACAGGTCAGCAATAGCCGCAACTATCCCATAGCTGTTCACATAGATAGGGATTACCTGCTAGCCACTCAGAGGTGGCAAAACAGCAGATTCCTGACGCTGCCATCACCCACGTGAATGTAGTCTGAGTCTGTTCTATGTAACGTTCATATTTCTGCAGGCTTACTGTTCAATAACATTTTTGACTTTTTGTAACAAATACAGACTTTAGTGTTAACAGCAATTCTGTGATTTTGAAGTAATTTTATTCTCTCATCAATGCACAGAGGACAATTCCAGACTTGATAGTCATCGTTATTGAAGCAAAGTGCATATGCAATTTCTAACTTATGGAGAGGAAGTACATGAGCATGCCTCATTTCTCATGTGCTGGTGCCTGGGCCTATCTATAGGTGGTTCATACAATAGACATTGCATTGTTAGATGTAAGTACATTAGGACTATTAAACTAACTTCTAATTTGATGTCTTCATCTTCATTACATTTCCTGTAGATCATTGCCAGCTCCCAAGAATTACGGCTTAATGAAAGATGACAGCTGGAAAGAAGGCTGCTACTGACCCCCCCCCCCCCAAAAAAAAAAATCCTCAAGTGTGACTGCTCAATGGACTCTACGTCATCCATGGGATGGGACAATTTGGGATTTTGCTGTTTGATCCCAGGGTCCTCTGTCCGTATCTAGCACAAACGGGAGAGGCTACAAAAAGGAGCACTTTATTGACACTGACCATCAGATGTTTGTCATCAATCACCCCTTCATGGTATTTCTCCTAATTTATTTTTGCCGCCTGTAATCTTAACCCTTTATAATCTAGACACAAACACACTGCATTATCTCCTGGCTTCTTGGTAAACTAACTGCAAAATAAATAACCTTGGGTAGCAAACAACTTTTCTTTCTGAAAAAATATCTGGTTAATGCCAAAGAACAACTCCTCAAATGCTTTTTTATACATGCATCTAAAATGTATATATAATCTCTTTTAAAATTGAATATGCATATTAGCACTAATACTTCAAAGGTCTACAGGGGTATATGATTTGGTAGACTGGGTCTTCTGAAGACTGATTTTTTTTTTTTCCAGTTTTATACAGAGAGAAACTTTGTTGCCTTTTATTCTATGTAATAGCTGTTGAATCTTCCCAGCCATCAGCTTCTTCACTTCTGTCAGTGAATGGACCATCACATATTTTACTAGAAGAAACACAGGGCTCATGCTTGAAATTCTCTGAGGAAGCATATGTCTAATAATTCACAAAATTGATCTGAGACAAGTAGGCAAAGTTGTCTGACGTTTGCAATTCTTCCAAAAAAAAAAAATAATAATAATTTAACAACGAGCTTATATATGCAGTCTTTTTACCTGCAGTTTAATCATTTGCATAACAGCAACAACCCTTAAATGCATAGTTGAAGTACATTCTATATGCTCGAAATGCTTTACCTGTCTAGGGGTTTGTAATTCTTTTTTAGCCGTGCCGCACCTTTTTGTTATCAGCCAACTGACCGGACAGCGAATCTGTATTGTGATGTTGTCCATCTTTCCAATCAGTGGTCTGGAGGTAGAGAGATGACATGAGATGGGTCACGGACTGGCTGGTAAGAATTATGAAACCTTTGCCAAGTAAGACAGTTCATACAGAAGATTGCTTTCAGTTGTATTTAGAAGGTTGGAGTATCTCTTCAAAGATTGTTTTATATTTTCACAAGTTGAAAAGTACTATCATTTTTAGTATTCGTTTTGTACATTTTGTGTTTCAGCAAAAGATATTTATGTGTACCTGCGTGACATGACTTTTTTTTTTTTTTATGTGAAACCTGTTAACAGACATTCATAAATTGAATGTACAGTATACTCAATTTCAGATCTGCAGCATTCTGCTGGGCTGTGTGAGTGGCTCTACAGTTCTACATAGCATTGTCTTCTATCCTGAGCATATATAAGAGGGGTGCTCATTGTTGGCGGTATTACACTAGAATTTTAAAATGGGGGGAGACCAGGCTGTGACCTTTGCTCTTGCTCTTTCAAACTTATACGGACTTGTGTGTACAGTGAATCTTTTACACATTCATCATTTTGATATAATATACAGGCAGACCCCGGGTTACAAACAAAATGGGGTCTGTAGGTTTGTTCTTAAGTTGAATTTGTAATTTGGAACAGGTACATTTTGTAAGTGCAGCTCCAGCCAAAAAACTTATTTTTTTACTTTTTGGATAGCATAGGGAAGGGTTAACACCCCTGTAACATTTGTTTTGCTGTCTGTGCTCCTCTTCAGAAGATTTCACCTCACCTTCTATCCCAATGACAATTGAATTTTGAAAATTTTGGGTTGTTGAAACAAGGATTGGTGATCAAGCTTCAGTGAAGACACCTTTTTCCCATGATAACTCTTACAGGAGTGAATTTCTCTTACTAGGGGTAGATTTTCTCTCCCTCTGTACGTAGGAGTCGTTTGTAAGTCGGTTGTTTGTAACTAGGAGATTGCCTGTACACAGATATTATGCAGTTTTTCCATCTATAGACATTGTTGATATACTTGAGGTGTAGGATTGTTAACCCATTGGGCCTTGTTCACACTGGCATCGGCTTGTATGACTGCAGAGTTTTTGCCAAGTTTAGAGCAACTTTCTTGAAGCCTTTAAAGAACTCTTTAGCCTGTTTTTGGATTGTTCACAGATCTTATTGGAGTGCTGTTTGCCACCAAGAAAGCTGCTAGCAGGCTTTCAACAATCTCAACGTAGTGTTGAAGCTTCCTTAGATCTCCTAGCTTGTTTAACCGCTTCCAGTCCAAGCCAATTCTACATATAAAAATCAGCATTCTTTTTGCTAGAAAATTACTTAGAACCCCCAAACGTGTGTATATGTATGATGATATATGTTTGGGGATTCTGAGTATATGTATATATGTATATATATATATATATATATATATATATATATATATATATATATATATATATATATATATATATATATATATATATATATATATATGTTGCAATTTTTTATGTTGCATGATATTGCGTTTGCAGATTTCCAAGAAACACAAACAACCATATAATACCCTATTTTTGGTAAAACATAAAATATGTTACACCACTAAGTAAATAGATACTTAACGTGTCATGCTTTAAAATTGCGTACATCTGTGGAATGGCGCGAAACTACAGTGGCTAAAAATATCCATAGGCTAGGTCTGACGTTAGTTATTGCTCTTGCTCTGATGTTCGTGGTGGGACGCTTTAATTTTTTTTATTTTATTAGATTTTTTTCTTTTTTTTTTATACTTTATTTTTGTGGATCAACTGTATTGCTATCACAAGGGATGAACAACGTCCCTTGTGATAGCATGGGTTGTGATAGATTTCTCCATAAAGAGGACCTATCAGACTGCATAGCTCACCCCTGGCCTCCAAAGCATCTCATCAGTTCTCATCGCTTCCGGTTTTGAATGTTACACAGTGGAAGGAACAGCATCGTGTCCCAGGAAGTGGATGCCGCTGATCACATCCTTACCAGGTTCCCTGGTCAGAAGGCAGAGCCCAGTAAAAAAAAAGGGGGGGGGGCTCTTCTGTAAAAGTGATCTAGGGGCCTCTCCCCCCTCCCTCCCCACAGTCTTCTGGGACATTTGACAGGTCCCAGAAGACTGTGGGACTGATCACAAAGCACAGCGCGGCTTGTGCAAGCGCAGCGTACAGATGGCTGTGAAGCTAAAAGCGACATATCCGGCTGCCCACAGTTAGGTTGCTGGTGCTGGGAACCCAAAGGCTAGTGAACTAGCCCGGGTAAGGAGGGAGCTGTATCCCTGTACAGGTGAGTGTCCATTTATTAAAAGTCTTCAGCTACAGGATTTGTAGCTGATGACTTTTTTTCTTAATGATGCATTGTATCTAGTACCCAATTAGCATGTTCCATATTTGAACCATCTAAATATCAGCATGTTTCTTCATTTGCAAAAAAAAAAAAAAGTCATCACCTAGGGGTGTCTACTTTCCAAAAAGGGTTTTTTTTTTTTTTTTTTTTTTTTATGCTGTTCATATTGTCCTATCATTTTTTATTTGATATTTCTGTAAAATAACATAAACTGTTTTTTTTTACCAAACAATGTTTTGTTTTTTATTAAAAAATAAATAAAAACAGGGGTATTTGATATCCCTAAAAGAAACCTCTGTCTCAAAAAAATGATATACATTTGGGTGCATTGTTGCATGACCAAGTACTTGTCGGTCAAACTATTACAGCCCTGAAAACAGAAAAGTGTCCTCAAGTGCAATGATGGCATATATACAGGCTGGTACAAGTGGGTAACATTCTGAAACTGGATCTGAATGGTATATTTAAAAGCTTCAACAAAGCTTGCCAAAAGCTCTACAAGTGCTTTGCAAAATCTTCTGTACTCCCTGCTCCTATACAAGCTGAATCCCATGTGAACAAGACCTGAGATACCATGTGGAGTGAATCCCTCTGTGCCAAGTAGCCCCACAGCCGTTTTGTGCTGGAAATTTAAAATGACTTCCTGTGGTGATAAGGTTAAAATATAGACGAGCTCCTGCATGTTCTTCTCTGCAAATCATTATCTTATTTTTATTTTTAGCTTTTTACATTACATACGTATTTAAGATGTAAATAACATTTTTCCTCCTGGGCGCCTTTCAGTATTGCAGTTAATGTACTTTGCCTTACGTATCCTATATGTAACATAATATATGCCAGCATTTGTCATTATTGACCTGTTTACAGTCTATTGTGGAATGTTACCACACACCATACAACATACAATCATTTTACTGTGTTCCATTATATGCATTAGTGCACATCTGTGTCCTATACATAGAGCAGGCCTAATGCCATATACCTTTTTTCTTAGTTGTTTTTTCACATAGGGCTTCCTCAAGTAAGTACGTTTTGAATTCCAGCTTTGCTTTGCATTTGCTTGCAGTATACATCACCTTTTAAATAAGACGTCTGCCAACAACAATAATGACATTTTGTCTGGAAAGTAATGGGGCAGACATTGTGTAAAGCGTTCTTACTTTGGCAGCCCCATCGTATAGTCTGATTCACATTTATCTTAGTGATGTAAGGATGTATTGGGATAGGAATGAAGACGACAGCTTGAAATGACATGGTAAAGAGATTAGCTGGATAAGCTTCACAGCAATGGATCTCTTCTTGGGATCAAGAATGTGGCTCCTTTGTATATGAAAGTGCCAGTCAAATGACTGTGTCTTTTCAGTACTTGGAGTCCAGTTCTTCTATACAACACTTCTGCTGCAGCCTTCCTATAGTAGAGAGTGCGTAACTTTTGACATGTACTTTCAAGCACCTTGCCTTGGGAGGGAAAAAAATAATAATAAAAAATATATATATATATATATATATATATATATATATATATATATATATATATATATATATATATATATATATATATAATATAGCGCTAGGGTGTTGAGGCAGAGCATATGCTGAAAAACGAGTATAAGCAAAGACAATCTTAAGTGTGATCAGCATTTTCAGATGTATAAGTAGATGAAGTTGTTTTTCAAATTTTCCTCAAAGTGTTTGGCATGGCACTATAATACAACCTTATTTGTCATTAAGGTCACTGATCACATTCAGGCCGGGTACACATGTGTGCAAATTGGATGGGGTTTTCACCCCATCCAATTCACATTACAGGCTAGTGGGACTGGCTCTCAATGTAGCCAGTTCATACAGGTCCGGGGTGGCCGCGGTGCAATTTCCAACAGTCCTGTGTGTTTTTGGTTCCAGTTCAGGTGCAAATTCAGGCAAAAATTCGGACTTAAATTGCATCTGAACCGGTAAACAGAAATGCACCTGACCCCGTGCTCGGAACGGCGGCCCCACATATGTGAACCCTGCCTAAAGGAGCAATAGGGTTGGCGGGGGGGGGGGGGGGGGGCAGGGTCAAATTCCTGTCACTAAAGGGAACATGCTAATGCATTTTTTTTTCTTTGCAATGAATTTTCAGTCTCTATTGCCACATTCAATGATGTAGACAGTCCAAATAACTGTACAATCCTGACATACTTCAGGGGGATGCCTGTGACCTTGTCTTCTCTGCCAGCAAAATAGAAAATGTTATGGAGACCTGAGCCCATTATGTCTTTCCAGTCTGATTTCTGCACCGTCCAATCAATGCAGTTGTTATAACTTTGGCCAGAAGCATTTGAATCAGATCTGTTGATCATTGCTTTGCAGACATCTAGTTCTGTTTTTTGTTTTTTCATTTGAAGATTAGTACTTGTAAGGTTTACAGTCTTGTGATTTTCATACAACAAGTCCTAGCCTAGGATCTAAAACTGGTCATACATGGATCAAAATTCTTCTGGTTCAGTAGCAACCGGATTAATTTTTGTCCATCCATGGTCATTTCTGTTCGTGAGAAGTCGATCCATTCATCAACTTCTTATGAACTGTCCTGCTGGAAAATTTCCATTTGATCAGCGCCTGCAGCCAATGGGCTGCGGTGCTGATCTATGTATTCTGACGGCAAGGAAATTTTTAAATGTCAAAGGCACTGAAATCTTAGATTTTTTTTTTCTAGAGCAAATCTCATGCGCATAATCTCTTCTGTAAATAAATATCACATGTTCCAAACCAACTGAAACCCCACTTTCTTGTAATCATTAAAGATCTTTGGGAATAAATTACTTCATAATACAAGCTGCTAGAGAGGCAAGTGTGGGTTTGTTTTAAAGATATGACTATTTACATAGTTCAATTCCCTGAGTCTGGGCCAAGGTCCATCGCTAACTTTATTTACAATGCAGAGTATGCTGGTTGAGAATTGGAACTCCCGGGTGCAACCAGAGGGTGGAATTCCATAATGAGTGTGGCAGAGCCAGGTGCTCTGCTGCAGGCAGCTTGTTTGGGCACTCAAAGTATATGTATGCGAAAAAAAACAGAGGCTTCAGAAATGCTAGTTGCCTGGGTGTATATAGTTTACGCTGTGAGACTTTGAACTGGCACAAATATGTAGATTACAATGCCAGGGTGAAGTCCAATATCCTAATTTGCATATGTGTTCCAGGTTATTGCTTTAGAATGCACTGAAAACATTGCATCAGTATGCCAGCCAGGAAGCTAGTATTTTCTGCAGTGGCAGCCTCTGTACTCAGAGATGAGAAGCCATGGGGTAACTAATACCAATATTCACTCATAATTACAATATCAGATGTGGTTTGTTTAAAGTAAGTTATTTATTGCATTGTGAAAATGCGTGTTTCAGTGGAATGCAATGCATGTTATACGGTGGAGACTTTTCTGTTCCTTTCAATAACACAGAAGGTTGCTTTCTAAATTTACCTAAGACAATCCCAGCTTTAGAAAAAATAGCACAAATTGGACTATTTGGGGTACTGCATATGTACTTCTCAATCAAGTTATATGGGCAATCCAATCACCTCATGCCAAAAACCATGGGCCCTTTGTCTTGGCAGGCACCAGGCTTTACAATTTATTTCCACTAAGTTTCTACTATTCCCACATTTGATTTTTCGAATTATTTTAATAGGCCCAGCAAATGTTCAGCCTTTGGGTTTGTGAACTGCTATGTTTGCTGTTTCCAGTGAATGGTGGGGGATGACCTTATGGCAAAAATAATTACATGTATCTAAAAATTGTTACAGTATATTTTGGTGTTACAAACAGCTTGAAATCCTCATTCACCTAATTTCTTTCTTAGACCAAGAGACCTACTGTGCCAGCTAGAAATCAAGCTCTTCATTATACACAAGAACATTTGTACGTAGGCAACACTAAACTCTGGTTTAAAAAATATATATATTCTATTCAATTATGTATTCCTAACACCAAAATGTAGCTTTTATTGCTTTCAGCCGCCTCCAAATTCTTATTTTTTTGCGCTGCTGTGATCTGGCTTCATGTTAGAAGGTGGCTACATTCATTCTCCATGGTCCCACTGTAAGTAGGAGCATAGCTACCCTCTTTCTCGCTCCTGAAATGAACTTGGGATTGTTGATGGGATTTGTTGTGTGCATATAGCTGTGCATATTTAACTCACACTGCTAGTTTCAAGCAAAGGAAAATTAAGGGGGAGAGGATAGGTTCAGAAGCTCACGGAGTACATTACAAGGAGTCAAAAATCCTGCAGTAAGAAACAATTTAATGAAAAATGGTTTATTAAGTAGTGGATGTGTATGAATGATTTTTGGAGAATAAGGATATTTATTTTTTGCGTCGCATGTTTCGCAGGACACAAACTCTATGATTATACCCGTACTTCTGTCATTGTTGCTGGAAGAATGGATCTGTGTGTCCCAAAAGCTTGCAGTTTATAAGATGATAGAAATTCAAGAGAGAAACATGGAGGCTGCCACTGATCATTCTGCAAATGGCTGTCATGTTGATTCAGTTCTTTGAGTCACTAATTCTGGGCTAGTATGCAAATAAGGGCTTATCACTTTATGATCTGCATACTTCCAGGTCTGTGACTTGGTATACTAGCCATACAGTTAGCATGTTTTAGGAGATCGGCAAAGAGTCCCCACGCTTCTCTCAGGAAAGGTTTGCTTTAAGGGCCCATTCACAATAACACAATTGCACTAAAAATTGGTCATCAGATCTTCATGTTACTGCAGCATGAAAGTTTAAATGGACCCTCAGTGGCACAGTATTTCACAAAATACAGATTTTGTTCTTGCCTTCAGCTTGCTTTATAAGTAATTTTATATCCCCATTGCCACTAGTGTGCCATGTCTGTGTGCTATTTAGCACTGGAAGTGAGCAGTCACTTTGCTATTCAGTAGGGATTTAGGGATCCTTTTGACCGAGCTTGGTTTTACAATGAGGTTAAATAAATTTATAGTCCTAATGAGCAGGGATATGCAAAGATCCTTACAACCAATAAGAGTGCAACTTCATTGAGTTTGTTGCCAGACTGACAAACACAGGTTTGACTGGTTGCCGTAGGCAGACAACAAGGAAGTGACTCATGTAGATAAATCTCTTGTGTTCTAGAAAAGTTGGTCAGTAAAGACCAAGCACATCTATAAGAATTTTAAGAACAGGTTTCTAAAAGGTATTGCAAGATGAAAATATAAAATGAACCTGCCACCTATGCGTGGTGGTGACACCAATGTTGTGTGGCTTTAAAATATACAGCCCAACATATCAACTTACTAGAAACCAACAATATTACAGTCGTATTGATGTACTTCATGTTGGCCTTTAGCAAAATCATAGACCACATCCTCTGCTGTACAGGCCAACCAACAACATGGTGCTTCCACTTTGTACAGGAATGAAGCAAAGGCTTAACCTTTGACCTCTAATTCAGGGGGCCTGGCTGCCAAGTTGTCAGCTCGTGCCACACCCCATGATATGTCATCCTCTTAAGCTGTAACTCTGGAAACCTACATTAGGTTCTAGTGTAGCTAGAATTTCATATTGAAGGAAGAATCATGTAGCTAAGAGAGGTATATGGAGTAAGGGCTTAATCAACAGTGGTGCTGCTGAAGGACACAGCCAAGTAAGTTTAATTCAGGCCTAGACATTCAAGGAAACCAATGCTTCACCACTGACATAACACCCCCTTAACAATTTCGGTATTGCTGACCCTTTATTTGAAGCAATGTTTATCCACTGTGTGCAGGTGTGCTTTCATTTAATTTGACATACCTTTTCTGGTACCTCTATTCATAAACATTTGAAAAAAACCTACCTGTTCTATTTTACTGTATCAGGAACGGGGGTTAACCTTCTATACTTAAAAGATGTTTTTGAGAGAAGTGTGGATATGATAAATAGTGCCTATGATTTATTTATGTTTTTGTGTATTAAAAAGATCTTTTGAATGTGGATTATTTTTGTGCCAATGCATCTTAATTGTCATTTGTATGTAAGCAAGCAGATTGTGTAACTTTACTGCTTCCAAAGGTATTTAAATTTTTGTATGTGTGATATTAAAATGTACAAATTGTAAAAATACAGATTTATTCTTAACAAGAAACTTGTCTGGTTTAATTTCATGCCGTTGATGTGGAGTGATAATGATTTTTTTTATATTAATACAGTATCTGTGAAAATAGATATGCAAGCTGTAGAGAAGGGGTAGGCCATTGTGCTGAGTAATGGTTGTAAGAATGCCAGACAGGTCAGCCATCCGAAATCATGGGGCCCTGTACAGCCTACCTGATAAGTCCCCCCAACACCTCCCAATTATCCCCCCCATATACTTTAAAATACACACACACACCCCAGTGTCCCCACAACCTTCCAAAAATTCAGCATAATTTCCATCTTTAGAACCGGAGAAGAAGGCATACCACAAGGAGTAATGGGATCTGCACCATGTCGAAAATGTGGGTGTGGTTAAATTATGCTAAATATTAGTTGTGGTGTAATTGAGTCTGAGCCTGCTACCACGCGTAGAGTGCAGGGGTCAGGAGTAAGTAATGTACAGAGTGCAGAGGTCACAGGCAAGTAAAGCACAAGATGCCTCCCAAGCAAAAATGTAATTAAAGCACACGTATGTTGTACACTTATTGCAATGAGCAACAAAATTGTATATACAGTGGGGCTGTATGGGAGTCAAAGGGTAATTTATACCAGGTCACCACCCCAAAAAGAGGAAAAGTAATAAGGGCTTTTAGTAACCTGCTGGTATTTCTATATTCTCAAACAAATACACTAAATATTTATATAAAACAGTGAAAGCTTTATTGTACAAAATTTGAATCGGATTAAAAACATGTATAACATTGGATGCTTCAATGAAATTGTATGATACAAACAAGATACTGTCAAGTGTGTAGATAAGATCACGCGTTTCACGGTTACACACCACTTCTTCAGATTATCATAGTAATTTATGACAGTTATCCATAATACACTCTCTCAATTAAAACCAACAGTGAAAATGTAACTTTAAGAGGACCTATCAGGTCATCTTGGACTGGGGGGTGTGGTTTAGCAGAGGGCTATAAAACAGGAAAGGAAAAAGTGGGCCAATCCAAAGAAATTTGGTAATGGATGTTGAAAACAACCACGGACAGGGGAGTTCCTGATGTCAATACCCTCTTGCAGTGTGAGGTCCAAAAAAGACTAATGTCTAACTGCTGCACCACTGCTCTGCTGTCCTCGCCACCAGTCTGCAAGCCTTCCTTCTTCGCTTCCCCATCCCCCTGCTGCTCTTCTCCTCTGAAGTCTGTCTTCCAGTTGGAGTTATGGTCCTCACAGTATGGACTTCCTTCACTGGGAACGTTCCCAACTTTCATTCATTGTTACTGTTCAGGCTATAAAAGACTGGCAGTGCTCGCATGTATCAAAAGCTTTTTGTCCATGTTATTGCACATGGCTGTTCACCCATTGATGTGAGCTGTTCTACAGATATTAAAAGCCCTGCTACTTTACTTGAGTCAATACTATAAATAAGCCCTGGTTCACACTGAATGCATCTTTGTAATCCCACGATTTCAAAGCTGCATGTCAGTGCGACTTTGGCTGACGTGTTTGCGATTTCATGCACAGATATCTATGCAAGTCGCACCTGAAATTGCCAAAAATACTGCAGAACTAAAATTTGGTATGGCACCACAAAGTCGGCGTCGCACCGATTTGAATGGTTTCATTGCCGACAATAGGGTGCGACTTATCATGCAATCTGGAACTGTCAAATCATATGACAAGTTGCACTAGCAGCACAAACAACCAATAATACATCATCATGATATAGATGCGACACAAGAACCCATGGATCAACAAAAGCAGCAGAATGTATTGGTGGCATCTTCTGTGCTGTAGGTCATGACATAAAACAGTTTAAGCTAAGAAGCCCATTGGCGACAGAGTTCAAGTAGAATTCTAGGCAAAACTTTTTTTTTTTCATTTTGGACAAAGCAAGGGAAGGTTATAACCCCTGTCAGATTTTTTTTTTTCACAATTTGTGTCCCATTGCAGAGATTTCCCTTCACTTCCTGTCCCATAGCTAAACAAGAAGTGAGAGGAAATCCCTGCAAATGTAAGGAATTCTCTGGGGACCCCCAGGTCACCAGAACTAGTGTCCCCATTAGAAGATTTCCCCTCCTACTTTCACTTTCAATGATAATGGTAAATAGGACAAATAGAGTGTGAATCTCTTTAACTGAGGCACAGACAGCAATAAAAACTGACAGGCGTTCTAATCCCTCTCCACTCCATCCAAAATTTTAAAAAAAAAGTTTTGGCTTTAGTTATACTTTAAACTTGTACAACCCCTTCAGTCAATCATTGCTATTGAATATGTTGCTTTCTTAAGTACTCATGCATTAAACCAATCATTTGTGTGTTAATTTTTTGTGGCCCGCACCTGGGACATGGCCACAGTGTATCCTTTGCCTACATATTTTGTGCTCATGTCTCAAAGTTGAAAGGTACCCCATTCAGCTATAACATTATGATCACTGACCGGTAATGTGAATATCATTGATTATCTTGTTACAATGATGTCTAAAATTGAGTGGGATATATTAGGCAGCAAGTGAATATGTTGATGTGCTGAAGCAGAAAAAATGGGCAAGCATACAGATTTGAGAGACTTTGACGTGGGCCAAATTGTATTGGCTAGATGACTGGGTCAGAGCAACTCCAAAACTGCAGCTCTTGTGGGATGTTCCCAGTTTGCAGTGGTCGGGACCTACCAAAAGTGGTCCAAGAAAGCAAGACTGGTGACAGGGTTATGGGCAACCAAGGCTCACTGATGCAAGCGAAGGCTAGCCTGTGTAGTCCAATCTAATAGGAAAGCTACTGTAGCTCAAATTGCTAAAAAAGTTCATGCTGATTCCAATAGAAAAGTGTCAGAACACACAATACATTGCAGTTTTTTTGTGTATGGGGCAGTGTAGCTGCAGCCTGGTCAGGATGACCATGCTGATCCGTGGCCACAGCCAAAAGCACCTTCAATGGGCCCACATGAGCATCAGAACTGGATGACATAACAATGGAAGAAGGTGGCATAGTTTGATGAATTCAAAGATAGTTTGAGGAACACAACAAGTTTAAGGTGTTGACTTGGCCTCCAGATCTCCATTTAATCAAGCATCTGTGAGATGCGTTGGAAAAAACGAGTCCTAGTCATGGAGGTCCCACCTTGTAACTTACAGCACCTAAAGGATCTGCTGCTGATGGCTTGGTACCAGATAACACAGTATACCTTCAGAAGTCTAGTGGAGTTCATGCCTCAATGGATTATGGCTTATCAGTGTATATGCCAGCGTGTAGAAATGCCTTGTGGTTCAAGGAGTGTATACAAGGAGGTGAGTAGCATTGCTGTGCAACTTGCAGTGACCATTCCTCCCCAAACTTTTGTTCCAGCCAAAGGACTCAGACAGTTGCAGGGTAGGTTAGGTACTCAAAAGGAAATGTGTCATCTCACTTCTTGCCATTAAACTATATAGGTACTGGACCCCTGGTTTATGAATGTATTGGAGGAGGATCTTGTCTGTTGTCAGATGATCAGGAGTTGGGTAAATAAGCCGGTTTAGTTTTGCACTGACTTTCCTTTTATTACTTTCAGAAGTATGTAAGAGGTTCTGCACTAGAATGAGGCAGTGTAACCACACATAGACTGTAAATTACAATGATTAACCTGATTAAAGAATTTCTTCCATCTGAAGCGACATGATGACAACTGTAATCGTTATGTGATTTAACATCACTAATTACAGACTCTGTTTACTATCTATAAAATTAGCCTGAATAGCTGGTTTGCCTTGTTTACACAATGAATATCTACCCACAGTCACATTTGTAAGGCAGCTTCTATGTTTGGAGCAAGTAGCATTACTATGACTTATTTTGTTTGAAAGTCTATTTCCACCTTTGAAGTCAAACTTCAGAAACCTACACTATATGTTTGTTAGGGGTCCCAGTTCACACAGCATAACTACAAATATTCGAGAAAAAAAATCCTACCTTTTTTTTTTTTTTTCATTGCTTCTTTGGAGGCACCTCACCCAAGCTTTCAGATCAAACAAGCCCCAACTCCCTCATAAACATTACATTGTAAGGAAGAAAGAAGTAGGACATTTCAATCCTGGCGTTTTCACAAAAGCATATGAAAAAAATGTAAGCAGCAAGTTTTAAAGTTTGTGAATGGGCACATGCAACAAGTATAAAAGTATGTGTTTTTCCAATTTGGCTGCAAATGTGGAAATACACTTTAAGGTACAGTACATATGAGATGATTGCTGTCCAACCCAGCTGTTTCTAGCCCCATCTAAAAGAATAATGTCTGTGGGGAATGGGAAGACCTTGCCAGCTGAGAGCAATCATGTAAATTGTGATTTGACAGGTAAGAAAGCTTCCAATCTCTACTGTTTCTTCTGGAACCAGAAGTATCCAATCTCAGATCTTTATTCCCCTCTCAAAAGCATAGACCATGTACTGTATATTGGTTGGGTTGTGAGTTATAGATCTGAGGTTTCTGTAATGCAGTCTAACTCAAATTGAATATTCCCATCACTCATGGTCCTGGAGATGGCTTGAAGCAAGTTGGTGGTGTAGCAACTACCTGCCGGAAACCGTTATCAACACACATCAAAGCATATATCGTCAGTACACTATGGATCTTTAAAATGATGTGTAAAAATGTAATAAAGTGATCACAGCAGTAAATTTCAACATTTCCGGGCCATGCAGGACCCCTTCATTAGGTATATGATCTAGGTCATCTGTTATTAAGCAAACCTGAGGAAATAATATTCAGTCCACCAGGCTGTAATGTTCCAGGTAAATAAATTCAGAAAGCCTCGCGACATAGGAGACAGTCATGGTCTTGGCCTCTTGCAGGTTGATTGACATGTTAGATCACTATGTTCTTAAGTTCATGAATGTGGTGTTTTTGCATAACAAAGTGAACCACTGCTGGTTTTCTGAAAGGCCATGTGTCACCCTTCACAGCTTTGGAAATGCCTTCCTAACTTTGTTCATTTACCATTAAAGTGCTGTTTAAAACAGACCAATCATCCTAATTACATACAATATCTCACAAAAGTGAGTACACCCCTCCCATTTTTGTAAATATTGTATTATATCTTTTCATGTGACAACACTGAAGAAATTACACTTTGCTACAATATAAAGTAGTGAGTGTACAGCTTATTAATGTCTAAACTGCTGGTGAGTACACCCCTAAGTGAAAATGTCCAAATTGGGCCCAATTAGCCATTTTCCCTCCCTGGTGTCATGTGACTCGTTAGTGTTACAAGGTCTCTGGTGTGAATGGGGATCAGGTGTGTTAAATTTGGTTTTATCGCTCTCACTCTCTCAAACTGGTCAATGGATGTTCAACATGGCACCTCATGGCAAAGAACTCTGAGGATCTTAAAAAAAAAAAAAAAAAAGAATTGTTGCTCTACATAAAGATGGCCTAGGCTATAGAAAGATTGCCAAGACCCTGAAACTGAGCTGCAGCACGGTGGCCAAGACCATACAGCAGTTTAACAGGATAGGTTCCACTCAGAACAGGCCTTGCCACGGTTGACCAGAGAAGTTGGGTGTACGTGATCAGCGTCATTGCCAGAGGCTGTCTTTGGGAAATAGACGTATGAGTGCTGCCAGCATTGCTGCAGAGGTTGAGGGGGTGGGGGGGTCAGCCTGTCAGTGCTCAGACCATACGCTGCATCAAATTGGTCTGCATGGCTGTCGTCCCAGAAGGTAGCCTCTTCTGAAGATGATGCACAAGAAAGCCCACAAACAGTTTGCTGAAGACAAGCAGATTAAGGCCATGGAACAATGTCCTGTGGTCTGTTGAGACCAAGATAAACTTATTTGGTTCAGATGGTGTCAAGCGTGTGCGGCGGCAACCAGGTGAGGAGTACAAAGACAAGTGTGTCTTGCCTACAGTCAAGCATGGTGGTGGGAGTGTCATGGTCTGGGGCTGCACGAGTGCTGCTGACACTGGGGAGCTACAGTTCATTGATGAAACCATGAATGCCAACATGTACTGTGACATACAGAAGCAGAGCATGATCCCCTCTCTTCAGAGAATGGGCTGCGGGGCAGTATTCCAACATGATAACAATCCCAAACACGCCTCCAAGATGACCACTGCCTTGCTAAAGAGGCTGAGGGTAAAGGTGATGGACTGGCCAAGCATGTCTCCAGACCTGTGCAGAAGTCTAAAATAAAGAATAAGGCGCTATACATGTTCATATAAAAAAACTGGCACAAAGAAAACACTGCATCAAACTTAAATGTGCACATTAATGAATGAAAAAATAAGCAAGCATAAAGTCCATAAGTGAATGAATGAGAGATAAAACTTCTAGATCTTCCACCAAGAGTGCTCAGTATGAAGATGACCACTCACCAGAGTTGTTTGACCCCTTTTTAAAGGATGGTCAAAAAACACAATCTTGGTACACCAGATTGGTTCCACTACTGGAATAAATCCACTCCTATGGCCACTCAGGAAGGAGTTAGAATGTAAAAAATAACTCCACAGGAGACACGGATAAAAGTCTCATAGTATAGCAATTTTTAATAAAGTAAAAACAGTAGCAATGATAGCAGTTACACTCACATGTTATAGTTCCTGACATGGCACTAGGTGTAAAAAGTGTGTGTGAGTCAGCTGATCCCTAGTGGTAGCGTGCATTCCACGTCTCGCTCCGAAGGTGCAAAGCCTCCTTCCTTAAGTGCAATTCAGGGCGAAACATGTCGGAGCGGAGGAATCCATCATTTCCGGGTTCATATTTGATACCCCACATCAGGGTTTGTACCTTCGGAGCGAGACGTGGAATGCACGCTACCCCTAGGGATCAGCTGACACACACGCTGTTTACACCTAGTGCCAGGTCAGGCACTGTTACATGTGAGTGTAACTGCTATCATTGCTGCTGTTTTTACTTGATTAAAAATGACTACACTATGAGACTTTTATCCGTGTCTCCTGTGGAGTCATTTTTTACATGGGATTGCACTCTGCACACCCCCCCCCCCCCATCTCCAAACACACCTCATAAATAATAAACATAATACCTTAATATTGGCAAAAATTGGACGCGGCACCTTTATTGGTTTACACAAAATAATAATTCTCATATTAACATCATAATTCTAACTCAAATCAAATTATCCTTCTCAAAATTGCTTAGCCTTGATGACTTAAGCAAATTATATTTAATTAACTTTATAATACCAGTCCCCCTTATATGTAAGGTGATATACCACATAAAGAGCACGCGACGGGGGGGGGGTAATCTTTCCTTTAACTGGACCTTCAGCCTGTCAGCCACATTTTGGAATAGTGGGCTCTTCCTTTTATAATGAGCCACGCTGCTTCCAGAAAATTCTCTCCACACTCATTGGCCTCTTCTCGCCTGCCCCGGGTGTACAGGAGGGCCAAAACTCCCCTAATTACTCTGCAATAATCTGCCTCTGTTAATCAGCTAACACCTGGGAGGAAAGCACAGGCAAACCCATGCAGGTGTGCCCAATAATTGTGCCCTCCTGTTACATGGAATTGCACTCTGCACCCTTTACCCCCCCCCCCCCATCTCCAAACACACCCCATAAATAATAAACACGATACCTTAATATTGGCAAAAATTGGCCGCTGCACCTTTATTGGTTTACACAAAATAATAATTCTCATAATAACATCATAATTCTAACTCAAATCAAATTATCCTTCTCAAAATTGCTTAGCCTTGATGACTTAAGCAAATTATATTTAATTAACTTTATAATACCAGTCCCCCTTATATGTAAGGTGATATACCACATAAAGAGCACGCGACGGGGGGGGTAATCTTTCCTTTAACTGGACCTTCAGCCTGTCAGCCACATTTTGGAATAGTGGGCTCTTCCTTTTATAATGAGCCACGCTGCTTCCAGAAAATTCTCTCCACACTCATTGGCCTCTTCTCGCCTGCCCCGGGTGTACAGGAGGGCCAAAACTCCCCTAATTACTCTGCAATAATCTGCCTCTGTTAATCAGCTAACACCTGGGAGGAAAGCACAGGCAAACCCATGCAGGTGTGCCCAATAATTGTGCCCTCCTGTTACATGGAATTGCACTCTGCACCCTTTACCCCCCCCCCCCCCCCCATCTCCAAACACACCCCATAAATAATAAACACGATTCCTTAATATTGGCAAAAATTGGCCGCTGCACCTTTATTGATTTACACAAAATAATAATTCTCATAATAACATCATAATTATAACTCAAATCAAATTATCCTTCTCAAAATTGCTTAGCCTTGATGACTCAAGCAAATTATATTTAATTAACTTTATAATACCAGTCCCCACCAAGTCAGGGCTTTGCCCATTAATGGACAGAGCCCTGACCTACCCCAAACCGGCTGCCCTCTTAATCATGCCATGCAAACCCCAGTTATAGATGTCCAAGCCCACCTCGGAGAGATGCACCAAATCCTTCCGAAACAGGCCCCTAAAACCACCCTCCAAATCAACATGCCGAAACGAGAACCCCTTTATATGAGGCATGAATTTCTCCACCGAGTGATTCACCCTCTTCCTTATCATCTCAAAATTCTTTATTTCTGGATGTGACAACCATAATAACCTGGGAATGATATCCGAAATAACAATAGTTGTGTTTGGAGATGACACACTTAAATGGTGCAGATCATGGTTGATCCTATCAATTATATCTAGCATCTTTATATGACCCACATCATTCCCGCCCAGGTGAATAATAAGCACCAAAGGTGATGGCCACAGTGAATACCGTTCAGAAATACAATAAAACAAATTTGACCACCGCAAACCTTTTACTCCTTTCCACAGAATGGTGCACGTTTCAGGGTTGATATTTAAATTAGTCGTATAGCAATGATGAGACGCCCGTTTTTGCGCCCAGAAAATGTAAGAATGTCCGATAATCCACAAATACTTTCTCTGACCTAAAATTCAAAGTAAAAGGTTAGGGCGGACATAAATACTATACCTCTTAGATTCCCATCTTCCCAACTTCTTAATTAAAGCCTCAGCTAGCCCAAGCCTGGATGCTTCCGTTGCCGCCCCGATATGAATTGAATGAGGCATGAAACGGAATTCCTGCAAACCTAAACTCTGCATTTTTGGAATACTGCCACAAATTGAAATCTGGTTACCGGTGAACCATCGGCATGAATGAAAAACTGGCCCGACTTGGCGAGCCTATAGCTGCAGAATTGCTGAATAATTCCCACTGGCTAAATAGCTGGATCCAGACATGAAAATAAGTCAATCCAAACAACCCTGCCCAACTGGTCAGTTTTGGACTTGGCAATACATAGTCTCACTGATGACTCCCCAACTACCACGTGATGTGACAATAAACAAGAACCTCCTCTTTTATTAACGGGTACTATTTCTGATAAGCGCAAAGCTCCAAAAAATGCTATCACATATAAAGCTCTAAAAAGCAGAGCCTCATATGATGATTAACAGACTACGGATACCACTCTGCTTATATTCTTCTTCAATATCTCAAAAGTAATGGGCCTCCGCTCATCAAAAACCATGTGTGAATGTCTATACCCCATAATGGCCTGACGCACTGAAAAGAAACTACTGCATGCTGGAAAATGCATTATTTTAAAGAAGAAAGAAATACCTGCCAATATTTTGGATATCTGGCTGTGCGACATAGTATCCTCAAACAAATTACAGACAAAAGCTAAAATAGTTCCCTCCGAGGGAACCGTAGAACAAAAACCTAAAGCATTGTTGAACAATTCCCATCTCCTCCATGCAGCTGTATAGTCAGCCCATGTCTTGGGGGTGACAGAATTCCGAACAGCGACATTAATGAGGGTCAAATCAAAGTCTACAGATGGTCCGGACAAGGAAAGCCAACTGGATCTGGCTCGGGAAGTAAGGTGCGGAAACTGACCATCTGGAACTGAGACAGAGCATCTGCAATAGCATTATGGGACCCAGGAACATAACTTGCTTTAACCCATATATTTAAACGCAAACATAAAGATACAAAATAAGGCAGGAGTTTAATAACCGGGGGGATTTGGAAGACAGGCAATTAACTGCAAACACTACCCCTTTGTTGTCTGATTGAATGATGATGCGCTTATTCATAAAAATTTCTCACTAAATTTCTATCGCCACAATGACTGGAAAAAGTTCCAGGAGTACGATGTTCTTAATCGCTTTATTGTATACCCATGAGGGCGGCCACCTGCCACAGCACCAATGGCTGCGGCAAACTGCCGCGAAACCCCTGGAACCCGCCGCATGCATACACAATTCAAAATCAGCTGCTGCAATAAATTCTTCCGGAAAGAAAGACCTCCCATTATACCTATCCAAAAATTGCGACCAGATCAGCAGATCTGCTTTAAGGTCATTATTTAACCGTATATGTGAAAAAGGGGACTTTAAACCAGCTAAATAAAGCCTCCTAGAAAAAATTCTTCCGACAGGCATAATGCGACACGCAAATGCCAATACCCCCAATAACGACTGAAGCTCTTTTAGAAGGACTTTCCGTTTCCTTACTAAAACATAGATCAAGTGCTTGGCCCTCTCTATCTTTTCAGTGGGCAAACTAAAGACTGAGAGCTTTGTGTCTGTCTGAATGCCTAAAAACTGTAATGAAGTGGAAGGAAATACAGTCTTTTCCTCTGCCATGGGAACCCCAAAATGGGGCATAATTAGTGAAAAAAGTGTCAGGGAATAAAAACAAACCGATGAATCTGCCGGCACTATAATAAACAAATCATCCAGATAGTGGATGATATTGTCAAAACCTGACTCAAAACTGACCACCCAGTGCAAAAATTTTGAGTAGTTTTCGAAATAAGAGCATGACAGGGAACATTGGCAAGCACATATCATAAAAGAAAACATTTTCAAAGAAAAAACCCAAAGAACTACATGAACTGGGCAAAACCGAAAGTAATCTAAATGCAGTCTTTGCCATTAGAGCCCTTTGGCCAAAAGACCTGATTTTAATTACTGCCTCCTCAAATGAGGAATATGAAACCGAAGCAAAAGAATCATCAATCTCGTCGTTAAAGGATCACTAAAGATGTTTTTTTTTAAAGTAACAAACATGTTATACTTACCTCCACTGTGCAGCTCATTTTGCACCAAACCTGGTCTTCTGGGGTCCCTCGGTGGCTGTCTCGGCTCCCCCCCACAAGGACTCAACACCTTCATGCGAGCTCCCCCGCATGGTGTTGAGTGCTTGCGGGCGCGCTCCCGTGATACAGTCGGCGGCCATATCCGCTCACTGTATCACTCGGCCTCTCCCCCGGCACGCCGCGTCATTGGATGTGATTGACAGTAGTGCGAGCCAATGACTGCGCTGCTTTCAATCCATCCACTCTAGCCAATCAACAGCCAGGCTGAGCGCAAAGAGGATGTCGGGGGCGAGCGCGGGACTTTCGAGGGGTCAGGTGAGTAAAACGGGGGGCTGGGGGGGCGGTATTGTCAGATGTTTTTTCACCTAATGCATAGAATGCATTAAGGTGAAAAAACTTTTACCTTTACAACCCCTTTAAGGGAGGTCCCTTTTGGGAATGATAGATAGATAGATGATGGATGATTTTAACCACTAAGCCACCGCCCACCGTCATATGACGGCTGGACGAGGCTTCTGTTATTCTGGGAGGACGTCATATGACGTCCTCGCCTTCCCGAGCCACTAGGGGGCGCGCGCGCGCCCGCCGTGTCACTCGGGACCCGGTGCGCGTGCCCGGCGGCCGCGATGTCCGCCGGGCACCCGCGATTGCCGGGTAACACAGCAGGAGCGTGGATCTGTGCATGTAAACACAGATCCACGTCCTGTCAGAGAGGAGAGGAGACCGATGGCGTGTCCCTTGTACATAGGGACAGCGATCGGTCACCTCCCCCAGTCAGTCCCCTCCCCCCACAGTTAGAATCACCTCCTTAGGTAATACATTAACCCCTCGAGCGCCCCCTAGTGTTAACCCCTTCCCTGCCAGTCACATTTACACAGTAATCAATGCAATTTTATAGCATTGATCGCTGTATAAATGTGAATGGTCCCAAAAATGTGTCAAAAGTGTCCGATGTGTCCGCCGCAATATCGCAGTCACAATAAAAATTGCAGATCGCCGCCATTACTAGTAAAAAATAAATAAATAATAAAAATGCTATAAATCTATCCCGTATTTTGTAGACGCTATAACTTTTGCGCAAACCAATCAATATACGCTTATCGCAATTTTTTTTTACCAAAAATATGTAGAAGAATACGTATCGGCCTAAACTGAGGAAAAAATTTGTTAAAAAAAAAAAATTGGATATTTATTATAGCAAAAAGTAAAAAATATTGTGTTTTTTCAAAATTGTCCCTCTTCTTTTGTTTATAGCGCAAGAAATAAAAACCGCAGAGGTGATCAAATACCACCAAAAGAAAGCTCTATTTGTGGGAAAAAAATGATAAAAATTTAATTAAGGTGCAGTGTAACACGACCGCGCAATTGTCATTCAAAGTGCGACAGCGCTGAAAACTGAAAAATGGCTTGGGCAGGAAGGGGGTGTACGTGCCCTGTATTGAGGTGGTTAAATGAATTTGGTTCCTTTTTAGGGACCACCCCCAACGGCGAGATACGCATGTTCTTGAAAGGGGGAAATGGGAAAGGACCCGCTATGCGACTCTCTGCGATTTCTTTCCTCACTTTTTCCCTAACTACTTCTGGGAATTCAGTGGCTGATTTGCCCACCACCTTGCAACCTATTCCTGAAAACTTAGGTAGTAAAAAAACGTACTCAAATCCTTCAGTTAAGAACTGCGCCATCTCCCGATCTGGGTACCGTTCCAGCCATGGAACCATATTTGCTAGCTTCACTGGCGTGAATGCTTTTGGTTTGAAAATTATCCTGCTGTTGCCCAGCCGAACTAGCCCTTTTGAAACATTTCAAAACTGAATGAGCACCAGAGCAAAAAGAACATTCGTGCCTATATCTACACGAAACACCCCACTTGCACTGGTTCTCATTAAATGCATAGCACACACATTTCCTGTAGGGGGAAACAGTACTAACTGAATGCTGTTGTTTGTCAAAGGGGGCTTTGTGGGGTACAATCAAGTTTAACCACAGGCCTACGTCTTTCATGCCCCATTTTAAATTAGAATAAACTGACATTTTTTGCCTAAAAGATTCATCATATTGATACCATCCATTCCCACAAAGTTCCGGTAAGCTTCTAGTGCATTCTCTAAATGCTGGAACAACCCACTACATTTCTCTGGATGTTTCTCCCCCACAACGCTAGAGAAAATACAGTATGCCTGCAACCAATTATTAAATGACCTTGCAATGGTCCTGCGCCTATCCTCATCCCCTCTCTCCTCGGCCTTTCTATCTGTTTTAGATAGAAATTCCTTAGAGGAAGGTAAGAGAGATAGTATATCCAAAAATTCGCCTTTCCATATTTTCTCTTTTACAGCAGCGGTAAGATGGAAACTCAATGGGGATAGCTTGCAAGGCAACGCCTCCTTAAAACATGTTTCAGGCACTGTGGGGTTAACCACTACATGTGAAAGAGAGTCAGCAACACCAGAATTATGAACATTCAAAAAGGAATTATTTACTAGAGATGGTATGTTAAGCCACCCTGTGGCTGTTGCTGAAGGACCCACAGGTGCCAAAGGGTTAACAGCTGCTACTCCTGGAGACCATACTGATGTAGGAGCAGCAACATTCCCATTACCAGTACAAAGTTTAACCATATTATACAAAGATGACAATAGTGTGTTAAACAAGTGCAACTAACCAGGAACACCAACAGGTGGCGCCAAAGCAGTACTGGGATGCTGCCGATTTCCCATAGAGCTTGGAAAGGAATCAGTAGGAGCAGCTACATGTCCATCCTCATCTTCTTGTTCCTGACGCCTCCCCGTTCGGCTTCTCTGAGGGTATGGATCACTGATGGCTGCTGGGGGCAGGTCCTGGTGTTCTTAAAAAGAGACACTCACCCCGGGCCTGCCCCTGTCACCTCGGATAGGAGACGAAAAACAGGCTCGCTTTCTTCTTTTCTCCCGGCGGTCATGACGACCCACACCGCTGCTCATTCCTGGCCCCATGGAACCGACCGCGCTGTGTACCTTGGTGCCAGTCACACCCAGCTCAGACGCACTGACCCGTCCATGTTCCACAGCTCCGGTCCCTGCATGCTCCTCCGCGCCATCCTCAGACTCCGCCATAGGCACCACAGCACCTGTACGTTCCAGGGGACGGCTCCGCTGCAGTCTATGAGACTGCCGAGATCCCTTGGCTGATGTCACTGCAGGTCTCCTCTGCCTTCCGGTTGGCCGTGGGGTGGATGTAGACGTGCCAATTCCATCCGTGATCACCTGCTGTGAGCCTCCCGCAGAGTCCTCTAAACAGCGTCTCAGCCATTCCTCTCCCCCATTGTCTGCCGCCTTCTCTAATAGCTGCTGGACGAGCGTCTCCATTCCTGAGGTAGGTGATGAATCTTTCCTTTAACCCGACCTTCAGCCTGTCAGCGACATTTTGGAATAGTGGGCTCTTCCTTTTAAAAATTCTTTCCACACTCATTGGCCCCTTCTCACCTGCACCAGGTGTGCAGGAGGGCCACAACTGCCCTAATTACTCTGCAATAATCTGCCTCTGTTAATCAGCTAACACCTGGGGGGAAAGCAGAGGCAAACCCATGCAGGTGTGCCCAATAATTGTGCCCTCCTGTTACATTCTAGCTCCTTCCTGAGTAGCCATAGGAGTGGATTTATTCCAGTAGAGGAACCAATCTGGTGTTCCCAAAGCGTTTTTTGACTGTGCTGTAAAAAGGGGTCAAACAACTCTGGTGAGTGGCCATCTTCATACTGAGCACTCGTGGTGGAAGATCTAGACGTTTTATCTCAGAGTATTCCGTTTTGGTGTTGGGATTCATTCACTTATGGACTTTAATGAATAAAAAAATAAGCAAGCATAATGTGCACATTTAAGTTTGATGCAGTGTTTTCTTTGTGCCAGTTTTTTTATATGAACATGTATAGCGTCTTATTCTTTATTTTATAATTCTGCACAGTTTAGTGATTTGTTCATTTTAAAGGGGGCAGCTGTTTGTCTACATGTTCTCATCCCCACAAGGCGCCATTTTTTTGGTACACATTTTTGCCTGTCTCCAGACCTAAACCCTATTGAGCATCTGTGGGGCATCCTCAAATTGAAGGTGGAGGAGCTCAAGGTCTCTAAGATCCACCAGCTCCGTGATGTCGTCATAGAGGAGTGGAAGAGGATTCCAGTGGCAACCTGTGAATATCTGGTGAGCCCAAGAGGATTAAGGCAGTGCTGAGAAATAATGGGGGCCACACAAAATATTGACACTTTGGGCCCAATTTGGACATATTCACTTAGGGGTGTACTCACTTTTGTTGCCAGCGGTTTAGACATTAATGGCTGTGTGTTGAGTTATTTTGAGGGGACAGCAAATTTACACTGTTATACAATCTGTACACTCACTACTTTACATTGTAGCAAAGTGTCATTTCTTCAGTGTTGTCACATGAAAAAAAAAAAAATATTTACAAAATTGTAAGGGGTGTACTCACTTTTGTGAGATACTGTGTGTCAATGTGCATGGGAATTTTAGATTTTAAATACAATACTCTGTGTTAAAATTCAGATTGACCCTTAAATGGTACTGAACAATTGCCTTTAATAATTGCTGTGGCTGCTGTCAGCACTGTATAAACTGTATGTAGCATATACAATGTTTTGTTGCGACAGCGGTACAGGGATTTCCCACCTGCTGTCAGAACAAAATCGAGTCAGGCTAGGTGTTGCTCACCATTCAGAGAAGGCCTTGTATTTTTACGAATGAGTACAAGGCTTCCTCTGATTGGCAGAAGTGTGGAGGAGGGTGGATGACATCATGTTTTTCACCAAAACCATTCAGAGGATGTCTTGTATTCATAGATAACAGAAACAGCTTCCTGTAATTGGCTGAGCAGCACTCAGCCTGACTTGGTTTTGTTCCAGGATGTGACAGGAAGTCTCTGTACCGCTTCCTGAATATAGTGCTGTGTATATCTAATGCTACATATCGCTTACACTGTGCTCACAGCTTCCATATGTCTTAGGGTAGGAAACGATTTGTTGGGGGTAAACTTGGCCCAAATTAACTATTTAAATTTATAGCTAAGCTGCAGTTAGGCTTTAAAGCTATATTAAATTCAAAGTCAAAAATTTAATATATTGCAGCTTGCCAATCATTGAATGATCTGTATGCATTAGATTTCCTTTTTTTTAGGCTTTTTTCCCTCCTCTGTTTTTCACCTGGTGATCTAGCCAGTAACCCACCTCCTGTATTAGAGTGCTTGCCCCCTGGACAGCAGCATTGTTAGTTTGGGTAGAATGGAGTGTCTGGACCAGCAGATTTGAATACACTAACACTCACAATTTATAATCAATTGCAGCAAGCTGTTTGTTTTTAATTTAAAAAAAAAAAATTAATAAAAGGTTTGTCTCATCACTGTAAACTGCTACATCTGGAAGAGAGCTTGTTCTTTTGGAAAACAGACTTACTGGTTGGATCACCAGATGAAAATAGAAGAAAGAAAGCCTAAAAAATAAAACTAATGCAACCACCACATCTAAGAATTGGTAAGCTGCAATATATTAAGTGTTTGCTTTTGGGTTTAATACTGCTTAAAGTCCAATTGGGGGGATGGGACATTGCATTTTCTTTTCCTTTTTTACATAAAAAGTATTAATTAAAGCTGTGACGAACTAGGAGCGCAGAGAAAAAGCTCACAAGGGCAAATTGCATGGAATCTAACACACAGGCGTTTATTGAGGAACTTGGGTAGATAGGAGGAGTGACACAGCACAAGTCCACAGAGTAGCAATGGGCGCAACACAAATAAACAGTTCACAGGGGTAGCAATGGGCGCAGAATGGATATTTCATCGGTAGCTATCATAGAACAAGGAGATGAACCTCAAGGTGGTAATAGGCACAGCAAGGCTTAACAGTCCATGGAGTGTGACTACGGCACATCAAAAGAGAAACAGTCCACATGGCAACATCAAGGCACGGCAAGGGGAAACAATTCTCTAGCCAGTACTATGGCACAGCAAGGGTTAAAGTGGTTGTAAACCCTCACATATACCCAGTGAAGCGATACACAGACATGAAACAAATCCTTCTACATAAGAGCTGAAGTTACACATTGCAGAGCTCAGTGAGGAGAGGTCTGAGAGCTGATTGGAGGGAAGGGACACACCCCCCTGCACAGAGGAACAGAGCTGAGGCTGTCAAACAGCTTGAGATCCCTCCCCTGTCACCTTTTTTCCCTCTTGGTGTCAGGAAAACTAATACGGCACTGCGTTGCTTTAACTGACAGTTGCGTGGTCCTGCGACGTTGTACCCAAACAAAATTTACGTCCTTTTTTCCCCACAAATAGAGCTTTCTTTTGGTGGCATTTGATCACCTCTGCAGTTTTTATTTACGCTATAAACAAAAGAGCGACAATTTAGAAAAAAAACACAATATTTTTTACTTTTTTGCTATAATAAATATCCCAAATTTAAAAAAACAAATTTCTTCATCAGTTTAGGCCAATATGTATTCTTCTACAAATTTTTGGTAAAAAAATCGCAATAAGCTTATATTGAGTGGTTTGCATAAAATTTATAGCATCTACAAAATAGGGGATAGATTTATGGCATTTTTATTTATTTATTTTTTTTTTACTAGTAATGGCGGTGATCTGCAATTTTTATCAGGACTGTGACATTGCGCTGGACAGATCGGACACTTTTGACACTTTTTTGGAACCATCAACATTTATACAGCAATCAGAGCTAAATAGCCACTGATTATTGTATAAATGTCACTGGCAGGGAAGGGGTTAACACTAGGGGGCGATCAAGGGGTTAAATGTGTGTTCCCTAGGTGTGTTCTAACTGTGAGGTGATGGGACTGACTGGGGGAGGAGACAGATCGTTGTTCCTAGCTAGTAGGAACAGACGATCTATTTCTCCTCCCTTGTGAGAACAGGGATTTGTGTGTTTACACACACAAATCCCCGTTCCTGCTCTTGTGCACGTGATCGTGGGTGGCCAGCGGCAGCGTGCGCCTGCTATGGCTCTTAAATGAGCCGCCTTATATATACGGCGATTCACGCAGGAGAGCCATACAGGAGCAGGTCGGGAAGCGGTTAAAGGGTAACACTACTTTGATGGGGAAAAAATAGCAAATAAAGAAAAAATAATATAGTGCAGGGTGCCGCAAGTAGCACACAAAGCCTCTTCTGCTGGCACTCAACTCCCTCCCCATCAGCAGAGCAGTGCAGGGAAGTGTCAGTGAGACACTAATGCATTCCAGTTTCAGTATTTACCACGCCGCACCTGCACTGAGGGGGAAGCACTGTGCCCTCACACATTGTAAAAGATGGTAAACATTATTTGGTTCTCTAACTTTGCTGTAACTGCGATCGTCGGCTTTTATGGTGGGGAAGAGATTGGGAGCAGTTCTTCTGGGGGGCGGTTCCTGTTTACAGGAGGAGGAGGACTGTCATTGGCCACTGCTAAAGCCAATTACAGTCCTGCTAGCCCCACCCACCATTTGGAGGAAGATGACTCGCTTGGTTGCTACTACCAATCTCAGAAAGAAGGGATTTCACTGTGATTGAGAAAACCACAATCAGGTGACAGTTTGTGGAATTACTGTTTAGCTTCTGGGAACTTTCTTGAAATTATTCCTGAATCTTTACATCACTTACTACTGAACTCCTGTACTCTGTGTCCCTTTAAGCCACAGCCAGTATTCAGCGCAATGAAAATCACACCCAACTTTTGCTGCGGCGCTGAGCACCACACTTATTCTCAGCTGCGGGGGCCCAACTTATGATCCTGCACAGAGGCCCACTGCTTTCAGAAAATGCCCCTGACCTGAGCTCATCATTGTGCATCCATTCCAGATGCTTGTGTGTGACATCACATACATCACATATATCACATACATCACATACATCCCATACAATGCATGTGGGCTGTATGTGAGAGGTGGATCAGCAGGATGAGTGTGCCAGGACAGGTAGATGTGTCTCATCTCTGCTTCCTTTCACCACTCTGCATATCACGCATATCATAGATGAGAAGAGGGTACAGCGGTGGGGAAAATGAACAGGAGGGGTTCAGAGGTGGGACAGAAGAGCAGGAGGGTACAGTGGTGGGGTAGATGTGCAGAGGGGTAGAGTGATGGAAGAGATCAGGTTGTTCGGCAGTGGGAGAGACGAGCAGGGGGCTACAGTAATGGGGCAGATGAGCAGGGGGGTTCAGTGTTGGGCCAAATGAGAAGGGGGTTACAGTGGTGGGACAGATGAGCAGGGGGGTCAGTGTTGGCCAAGATGAGAAGGGGGTTCAGTGGTGGGACAGATGAGCAGGGGGTTCAGTGTTGGGGCAGATGAGAAGGGGGTTCAGTGGTGGGAGAGAAAAGCAGGGGGGTAGAGCAGTGGGGCAGATGTAAAAGGAGCTGTATTGGTGGGAAAGATGAGCAGGGGGAACAGAGGTGGGGCAGAAGAGCGGGGGGAGTACAGAGGTGAGACAGATGTGCAGGAGGTACATTGGTGGGGGAGATGAGAAAGCAGGTTACAGTGGTGGGGCAGATGAGCAGATGGGTTCAGTGTTACAACAGATGAGAAGGTGATTCAGTAGGGAGATAGAAGAGCATGGGGATACGGTGGTGGAGCAGATATGCAGGGAGGTACAGTGGTGGGGCAGATGAGAAAAGGGGTACATTGATGGGGCAAATGAGCAGGGGGGTTACAGTGGTGGGGCAGAAGAGCAAGGGAGTACAGTGGTGGGGCAGATGTGTAGGAGGTACAGTGGTGGGAAGGATGAGAAGGAGGTTCAGCAGGTGATGGGGCAGATGAGCAGGGCGGTACAGTGATGGGGAGATGATAAGGGGGTTAAATGGTGGGACAGATGAGCAGGGGGTTCAGTGTTAGACTAGATGAGAAGGGGGTTACAGTCGTGGGAAAGATGAGCAGGGGGGTTCAGTATTGGGGCAGATGAGAAAGGGGTTCAGCGATGGGACAGAAGAGCAGAGGGGTAAAGCGGTGGGGCAGATCTGAAAGGAGGTGCATTGGTGGGACAGTTGAGCAGGGGGTTACAGTGGTTGGGCAGAAGAGCAGGGGGTACAGAGGTGGGGCAGATGTACAGGGGGTACAGTTGCGGGGCAGAGGAGAATAGAGGTACATTGGTGGGAAAGATGAGCAGGGGGTTACAGCGGTGGGGCAGAGGAGTAGGGGGGTACAGAGGTGGGGCAGATGTGCAGAGGAGAAAGGAGTTACATCGGTGGAACACATGAGCAGGGGGTTATAGTGGTGGGGCAGAAGAGCAGGGGTAACAGAGGTGGGACAGATGTGCAGAAGGTACAGTGGTGGGGCAGATGAGAAAGGGGGTTACAGTAGTGGGATAGATGAGCAGATAAGTTCAGTGTTAGGACAGATGAGAGGATGGTTCAGCGGTGAGACAGAAGAATATGGGGGCACAGCGGTGTAGCAGATGTGCAGGGAGGTACAGTGGTGGGGCAGATGAGCAGGGTGGTACAGTGGTGGGACAGAAGAGCAGGGTGGTACAGTGGTGGGACAGATATACCCCCTTCCCGCCGACCGTACGCAGATATGCCTACTGGGCTTTCCGGGGTTATACCGGGATGATGCCCGCAGCTGCAGGCATCATCCCGGTACCGTTGTTTACAGCGGGCGATCGGCTACCCGAGTATAATAACCGATGCGGCTAAAAGCCACTCGGTTGTTATACCGGAGGAGCGGGAGGGGACATCCCCCCCTCCCACCGCCTCCCGCCGCTGTTACTGGGCCTCCCGTGGGATCGGGAGGCCCGGTGTCTGATCGTGTGCCTTCAGCGGCTGGGGGTGGGCTGGAACGAAGCTGTGGGCGGCTTCGTTCCAGCCTTCTCATTGTAAATGCGGAAGCGACGTCATGACGTCACTTCCCGTTTACCCGGCTGCCAATGGCGTCGAATTTAAAAAAGTACACAGTATTCAGAATCGCCGTTTTCGGCGATCTGAATACTTTGAAGTGCAGAGGAGGGATCGGGGGTCTTTTAGACCCCCGATCCCTCCATAAAGAGTACCTGTCACCACCTATTACTGTCACAAGGGATGTTTACATTCCTTGTGACAGCAATAAAAGTTAAAAAAAAATGTTTTTTTTTAAAACACAATTTATAAAGTAAAAAAATAAATAAAATAAATTTAAAAAAAAAATTTTTTAAAGTGCCCCTGTCCCCGCAAACTCGCGCAGCGAAGAAAACGCATACGGAAGTCGCGCCCGCATATGTAAACGGTGTTCAAATCACACATGTGAGGTATCGCCACGATCGTCAGAGCGAGAGCAATAATTCTAGCCCTAGACCTCCTCTGTAACTCAAACCTGGTAACCTAAAAAAATGTTAAAGCGTCACCTATGGAAATTCATAGGTACCGTAGTTTGTCGCCATTCCACGAGTGCGTGCAATTATAAAGGGTGACATGTTTGGTATCTATTTACTCGGCGTAACATCATCTTTCACATTATACAAAAAAATTGGGGTAACTTTACTGTTTGGATTTTTTTAAATTCATGAAAGTGTCCCTTTTCCAAAAATTTGCGTTTAAAACACCGCTGCACAAATACCGTATGATAAAAAATATTGCAACAATCGCCATTTTATTCTCTAGATTCTCTGCTAAAAAAATATATATAATGTTTGGGAACTCTAAGTAATTTTCTAGCAAAAAATACGGATTTTAACTTGTAAACACCAAATTTAAAAAATAGGCTTAGTCATGAAAGGGATACAGGGGATTACAGTGGTGGGGCAGATGTGCAGGGGATTACAGTGGTGGGGCAGATGTGCAGGGTAGTATAATTGTGGGGCAGATGTGCAGGGGATTACAGTGGTGGGGCAGATGAGGAGGGTGGTACAGTGGTGGGACAGATATACAGGGGGGTACAGTGGTGGGGCAGATGTGCAGGGTAGTATAATGGTGGGGCAGATGTGCAGGGGATTACAGTGGTGGGGCAGATGTGCAGGGGGTTACAGTGGTGGTGCAGATATGAAGGGGGTTGCAGTGGTGGAGCACATGTGCAGGGTGGTACAGTGGTGGGACAGATGAGCAGGGGGGTACAGTGGTGAAACAGATTTGCAGGGGGGACAGTGATCTGAGGTGTGGAGTTGCAGGAATTGGGGCTGATCTGAGGCGTGTGAGTGCAGGATGTTAATTTCTCACTACTCAAGTCGTTTATTTTATAAAAAATCCTTTTCGCGATTGAGAGTGTGGAATTTTTTTTGTAAAATCGGCACGCTCAATTTCTTTGAAAACATTTTTCAGCACACTCTACTCAAAAGGTTGCCTACCCCTGATGTAACGTATACCATCGTGACACAAGTCATATTGTAATTGAATGTCATTAAAAATTACCTTTCCTTCATTCTTCAGCTCTGTAATTTTCTGTAAAATGCAATGCAATATGTGGAGGTGTTCTGTGCACAGAATTTGTACAGAACACCCCCCAGAAACATAATTTCCTGCTTGTGTGATTGGCTCCCTGATTTTCCCAGAAGTCTACACTAAGATACAAGTCAGAGTTAATTTCATTTTTGTTGAGATACTCCCAATAGGAAATCATGTCTAAAGGGATGCAGGCCTAGCAGCTTTCCTCATTAGAGCCCTGAAGGTACAGCAGCTGATTGATAATTATGAAACCATTCCCATTAGCTTTAAGCCCCGTACACACGATCAGAAAATCGAACGGAAAATACCACTTTTGAAGTGATCGTACAATAATCGGATCGTTAGTACTGTCCAGAGCTTTCGAGAGCCGATAATGACAGTTCATCCGATATTATTCTTCTATTATTATTATCGGACATGCACAAAAGATTTTTTCTGCACGATGCCAGATCGTACAACATATGACATCATACATGACATCACTTCCGAATTTTTATTCTGTCGTACGGGAATATTGGTGACTTCAGTAAACTCATCAGATTCGATCTGAGATTAGCATGCAAAAAAAAAAAAAATGAACGATCATTCATCCGATAATCTCATCGTGTGTACCGGGCATTACTTTCCACATGGACACAGACAAACACACAGGGATTTCTTCACAATAACAAAAGGTAGGAATCTGCAACAAAGTTTGTTAAAGCGGAGTTCCACTCAAATTTTTAACTTAATCTTAACCCCTTCAGTTAATTGCATAGATGTTCAAATGCCACACGAAAAATTTTTTTATCGCTGTAATTACCTTTATATTGTACTTTATTGTGGCACTTCCTGTCTCTCCTCCCATGGGAGTAGGCGTGTTTATTGCCTTTCCCCGGCGCTGCACTGTCTCCTGGGAGCTTAGTGTCAGGCTTCCCAAGACTCAGTGCGGGAACAATGATCATGCTTGTGAACAAGCTGTGAATGAACAGCATTCACCGCATCCAGGAAATCAATGCTTGTGGGCTTCACATGCCCACAAGCAAGATGGAAACAGCCAGCATCACATTTTTAAAGTTATTCTTCAGTACGAAAACAGACAGAGGCAGAAATATTACACCCAAACTGTGAGTATTATTTTGGGATTAGCAAAGTGTCTCATTGACTTAAAAAAAAAAAAAAAAAGATTGGTCGCCGGACTCCCACTTTAAGTGGAGTTAGTCTTTAAAAAAGATGTATCAATAGACAGAGTAGAACAGTGTGAAATATAAAGTATAGTATAGTGTACAGTACAGGCATACCCCGCTTTTAAGTACACAATGGGGTTTATTTACTAAAGCTGGAAAGTGCAAAATCAGGCTCACTGCTGCATAGAAACCAATGAGCTTCTAAACCCAGTTTGTTCAATTAAGCTTTGGTAATAAAACCTGGAAGCTCATTGGTTTCTATGCAGAAGTGAGCCTGATTTTGCACTTTCCAGCTTTAGTAAATAAACCCCATTGCATACTTAAAAGTGGGGTATGCCTGTATTGTGTACACTGGTGAACAGCCTAGAGAAGATATTGTACAGCCTAGTGTACCGAGGGAAGCAGCCTATAGCATACACTGAAAAAAGGTGTTTAATCATATACAAAACAGGAAAATCTATTTTTACTATTTAACTCTAAGTGCTCATGTTTAGTCTTTCAGTTATTTATTTATTTTTTAGGTTTATACATTTTTACACTGTTTTATTTATTTTTTTATATAGTTGTATATAAAATATACTTGGCTCTGCTGCGCAAATCGCCCATTGGCCAGCGGAGGGAGCCAATCAGCGGGTCCGGTGGACTCGACGTCTGCTGGCCGCCCATGATCGTTCTCTGCAGTGACAGAACAAGGATCTCCCATAGTAAACAAGGCAGATCTCCGTTCTGACAGGGGATCACACACAGATCCTCTCTTTCTGCTATGCAGGAAGACGGATCTGTGTGTTGTCCCAAGCAGCCCATCCCCCCACACAGTTAGAAACACACTGAGGGAACACATTTAACCCTTTGATCACCCCTGATGTTAACCCCTTCCCTGCCAATGTTTAGATGTTTAGATGTAGTATTTTGGTTGGTGGGGAGGATTTTTTTTTCTAAGTTGTAGTTGTAAGAGGTATCTCTCAGTTCACCCCTTCCTATAAGTAAAAAACACACATCAAACATATCTACTTTAATAAAGTCCTAAACATTCTTAGGTGTCGCTCCTACGTTTCCTGATGCGTGGGCAGATGCACCCTGTGAGAGTTGATTGATTAATACCAATAGCAGGGACTTTTTGTTGTTATTGAGAATGAAAACTCCTCCTACAAGCTTTAACCAGACACTGATAGAAATCACAAGACTGCTATATACTGCTGATAAAAAAAGGTATTTAGCAGTTTATATTTACTAAAATAATTGCATTGCCATGTTCTGTGTACTGTGGGAGACCAGATAAAGTGAATGGAAGGTCCTAGGTTTAGTAATACTTTAAAAGCTCAGAGATGTTAAAATCTCACAAAAAAAAAGTTGTGGGTCGTTGACTCATTAGCATATACAAAAAGCTAAACAATCTGCTTTGTATGGCTACCCAGACTAGGTAACTTGATTTACCAAGAAATGTGTTGTATTTTCCCTGCACTGTCAAATGAAGCAGATATTCTTCATCGTTTGAAATAACGTTTCTACTTGTGTCCCTGAGATTCTTGCTCACATCACGTCATTGACTCACACCACCTTTCACTTGTTCTGTAGACATAACGTCATGCTCTGCTTTATATTCATCTAGCGGCACATCTTAGTAACTCAGGTGGATATTAAATCTTTCAGTGCTTAGATCAGTATCATTCCTTCTTTTCTCCAGTGCAGAAAATGTACAATAGTTTCAAGCATCAAGGACATGGAGCTAGTCCCTGGCTCATTCTTCCAGATATCTAGTCACATCCTCATGAGCTACAATTGTGCTTCTCATTTCCGCTTTAAAGTTATTTTCAGACTTATTTAATAAAGTTTTGCCAATGACTGTAATCTAATTATTTTTGCTATGGCAGCATCTCTGCTTCAGGTCGAAGTACTTTTATCACACAGGTCCAGACATAAAAAATGGTCACAAATCATTTTTTTGGGTTCCCCACTATCATTTGGGGATTTCACTAAATTATATATTTCCTGCATTGATGAAGGAAGCAGTTTTTTGGAAAGAAAAAATGTTTCAAACTGTCTTGAACTGGAATAAAATGACTAGGCACTGCTGTCTACTACAATCTGACCCAGGAACAAGATTATGGAGAACTATTTGAGTATTTGAGTATACTCCTCGTTATTCCACTTTCACATGATATCATCTAACCAAGATCAAAGGTACCACTGTAAGGAAGTCATAAACCACAGTACCTCCTATGATCCAATCCGTCAATAAACCTCAAAATCCCCCCAAAAAAACAGGGGGTTAACTTTAGTTATGTACCCTACTTGACCTCCGGCCATTTTTTGAAATACGACGCTGCGTAACTGTAACTGACAATTGCGCGGGCATGCAGTACTGTAGCCAAATAAAATTGATGTTCTTTTTTTCCCACAAATAGAGCTTTCCTTTGGTAGTATTTGATCATCTCTGCAGTTTTTATTTTTTGTGCTATAAACAAAAAAAAAACGACAATTGTGAAAAAAAAAAAAACAGAAATGTTTTACTTTCTGCTATAAAACACATCCAATAAAATTTTTTTGAAAAAATCTAATTTCTTTATAAATTTAGGCCAACATGTATCCTGCTACATAAAAAAAAAAAAAAATCCCAATAAGCATACCGTGATTGGTTTGCGCAAAAGTTAGTGTCCACAAACTATGGGATGTTTTTATTTTATTTTTTTTAGCAGTAATGGCGGTGATCAGCGACTTATAGCGGGACTGCAATATTGCGGCAGACAAATTGGACACTAACTGACACTTTTTGGGGACCAGTGACACTAATACAGTGATCAGTGCTAAAAATATGCACTGTCACTGTACTAATGACACTGGCTGGGAAAGGGTTAAATATGGGCCTAGCTGGCGTTTCAGTGTAGTGGGGGAGGTGCTTTTACTAGTGGAAGACATGTATCTGTGTTTCTGTTTTACAGAAACACAGGATCCATGCCTTTTGTCCTGACAGAGCTGCATCTGCCCTGTTTACATAGGCAGATCGCTGTTCTGCCTCTGTACCGAAGCATCGGCAAGTGCCGGAAGACATGGAGTCCCCCGTACCCGTTGATCAGCTCCTGCTGTGTATCTCTTCTATTCTCTACATCAGTGAGGAGAGCTCTGAGAGCTGATTGGAGGGGAGGGACACACCCCCTTCACACAGCAAACAGGAACAGAGCTGAGACTGTCAATCTGCTGGAGATCCCTCCTCTGTCATCTTTTTGCTCTTGATGTCAGGAAAACTTGTCAGAAGTGATTCATGCCAACAGCAGTGGAATGAAGCATCAGCCAGAAATGACACTTAGTGCTCTTAATTGAGACAAGTACACACTATAGAGGGATATGCTTTGTTCATATGTCTGAGGTTTACAACCACTTTAAAACACATGCACCGGGACAACATATCCATAGTGAATGTTTGGTGAATATTCCATTTTGGAGAAATAAGAGCAGGAATTACTTCAAGCCCAATAAAAGCCCTAGTATTTATTACTGTAATGTAGCCAGGCTGAATATACAATAATAAACTTGCTCTTTTTCTATGTTTTATACATATTAAGGTATGATGTAACAGCCATGAAATTTGTATCCCATAACCAAGGTATCAGAACATAATGTCTACATGAAAGCTAGAGGTTATTTATAAAGTGAGGAAGCAGAAACTGGGACACAATAAGGACCAGGATGTAGCTCTAAATTTACATTTGTGAGTGAAGTACACAATGGGTCTGTACACCAGAGTCTGTGCCATTCAGTGGCGTCGTTAAGTGGTGGCTATTGAGGCTGGAGCCCCGAATCTGGGGCCCATAGCTCCGAGTCCAGGGCTAGTCCTACCGTGAGAGTGCCTTGGGCTGCCTGACATAGCGCTTCCCGCACAGCCGTGGCACTCTCACTGAGTCTGCACTCCGTCCGTGCTTCAGTGACATCCAGAGCCTGGAGATCAGTGTGAGAGTGAGTCTCCTCCACCCATATCATAGAGTTGGGAGGAACTTTCTCACACTGAGCTCCTGAGCAGGTGAGTTCAGACCATGGAGGAGGGGAGGGGGGACACTCTGTACTACCCAGCCTCTCTGTATATACCCAGCCTCTGTATATACCCAACCTCTCTGTATATACCCAACCTCTCTGTATATACCCAGCCTCTGTATAAACCCAGTCTCTCTGTATACACCAGCCTCTCTGTATACCCAGCCTCTCTGTATATACACTAGCCTCTCTGTATACCCAGCCTCTCTATATATACACTAACCTCTTTGTATACCCAGCCTATCTGTATATACACTAGCCTCTCTGTATATACCCAGTCTCTCTGTATACCTAGTCTATCTGTATACCCAACCTCTCTGTATATACACTAGCCTAACTGTATACCCAGCCTCTCTGTATAAACTAGCCTCTCTGTATACACTAGCCTCTCTTCTATATATCCTAGCTTCTCTGTATGTAACAATCTGCATCTGGTGGTAGGTGATGTGGCAAGCTCTCTGGTGACCCTGATGTAATGATAATATATAATGATATATCTATACATACACCCACACACACATATATTATAAACATGATGTATGCTCGCCCAAGTGTATGACTTGACACTGGGCTGCCTGACACAGCGCTTCCCGCACAGCCGCGGCACTCTCACTGAGTCTGCACTCCGTCCGTGCTTCAGTGACATCCAGAGCCTGGAGATCAGTGTGAGAGTGAGTCTCCTCTGCCCATATCATAGAGTCGGGAGGAACTTTCTCACACTGAGCTCCTGAGCAGGTGAGTGCAGACTATGGAGGAGGGGGGGGACACTCTGTACTACCCAGCCTCTCTGTATATACCCAGCCTCTCTGTATCTACTCAGCCTCTCTGTATATACTCAGCCTCTGTATATACCCAGCCTCTCTGTATATAGCCAGCCTCTCTGTATACCCAGCCTCTGTATAAACCCAGTCTTTCTGTATACACCAACCTCTCTGTATACCCAGCCTCTCTGTATATACACTAGCCTCTCTGTATACCTAGCCTCTCTCTATATACACTAGCCTCTCTGTATACCCAGCCTATCTGTATATACACTAGCCTCTCTGTATATACCCAGTCTCTCTGTATACCCAGCCTCTCTGTATACCTAGCCTCTCTGTATACCTAGTCTATCTGTATACCCAGCCTCTCTGTATATACACTAGCCTATCTACATACCCAGCCTCTCTGTATAAACTAGCCTCTCTGTATACACTAGCCTCTCTTCTATATATCCTAGCCTCTCTGTATGTAACAATCTGTATCTGGTGGTAGGTGATGTGCCAAGCTCTCTGGTGACCCTGATGTAATGATAATATATAATGCTATATCTATACATACACACACACACATGTATATTATATACATGTGTATGCCCGCCCAAGTGTATGACTTTCTTTACTTTGCTGCTATGGGCTCTAGCCTCAGATCTTTTGTAGACCTAGCAACTCCCCTGGTGCCATTGCTCTGAACTTGGGGTGTATTTGTCATCGCTGTGCTATGACTTGCTACAAAGGAATAGTTAGAGACTGAGCACCTCAGAGTTGTCACTACTCTAAATGAGTATGGTACTCTGCAGCTAATAGACACAGTACATGGGCCTATATCTGGGGTGCCAAGGTTCGCCATTACTGGCCTACAGGGACAATAGTGCAGAGTTCAGTGCTGCTCAGACACGTGGCAGGAATCTTCGCCTCATACATAAGCATATTCACAAGTGAGTCTTCTGGGATGGGGTCACATCACAGACTGTTCTACAGCCCAAGTACAGAGTCCAAGTCAGCACTGATGGATAGCCAATCCAAATAGCTGGTGTATAGAGACAAGCTTGGGTGGTGTGACAGATGTTTCATTGAAGAGAAAGAATCATCCAAAAAGTACTGAGCGTGTTGATATAAAAAAAAAAAACAAACAAACATGTAGGGATTTCCTCAGCCTAGGACACAAGCAAAAGACTGAGGCATAGGAACTGGAGATTAGGTTATACAGAGGGTTAGCTCAAGGTCTTTTGTTTTGCCAGTATTCAGGACTCCCGAAGACAGTAGTATAACCCAAATGGCTACTATTCCTGCATTTTATGGAAAGGGCCAGGGTTTTTTTTTCTGGTCTTTGGTTCCATAGACTTCAATGGTTTAAAGATGTGTATTGAAAAAAACGCAAAATGCACATGTAATATGCAAACTGCACATGTGTGAATCAGGCCTTAGCGGTTATCGGCCTTCCTTTCCTCCCACTGTCACAGCATTGCATAAAGGAAGAGAGGAGCAGGGTAGAACATTTTCCATACAACAATGTATTAGTTGCTCAATCACATTTATTATTTATTGCCCTTAATGTATGGTCACACCACTGGATCCTTATATATTAAAGTGGTTGTTAACCTACTGTACTAAAATAGTCTTATCCCCTCTGTATCATAATAACATTTGTCCCTGTGCCTGTGTAATGAAAAAAAATCTGCCGCTCTGTACCTGTATAAGCTCCCTTGTTTCTCCGGCTCTCAGCTCTAGTGGGCGGGGCCGAGCTGTCCCGCTGACGTCAGCTGGCGGAAGCGGGGGAAAGAGGAGAGAGAGAGCACTGACAATCAGCTGGGTGCCGAGAGCTGTTTATACAGGTACAGATCGGCTGAGTTTTTACATTACACAGGCACAGGGACAGATGTTCTAATGATACAGAGGGGATAAGAAGATTTATGATCAGACACGAGAGGAGCAGGAGCAGGGGGGGCGGATGCAGGTACGAGCAGGGGGGGGGGGGAGACAGAGGACACAGATACAGGTAGAGCTGCAGATAGCAGGTTGCGGCTGATGCAATCACGCAAACGGACCACGGTATCAGGGCTTAGTAGCCATGATTATTGTGGTCTGTTTGCAGAGGGAAGGGTATAACCAGGCAGGATCAGCCAGGTTTTTTAGGGTATACAGGGGGCCAAATGACACAGCACAAGCATTGTCCTGTATAACATGCTTTAAGAGAACAGGATCAGGTTTTTTTTTGGGTTAACAAGCGCTTTCAATTTTGAGCACATAGGAGAAATTCATGTCTCCAAAACCTAAAACACAAAGTTCTCCATCATCTGTTGCATCAACATAATAATGATCCGTCACAGATTTTGGTTTTTGGCATATAAGCATCTCTCAGACAGATAGATTTAAAATATTATGTGAAAGGGACACCTTCTGATCTTTTTACATGGATATGTTCTCCCCCATTCAACTAAAAGAAGAAATTGAATCTCACACAATTTTGTTACAACTTTAGTTAAAGGGTCTTTTTTATTATTCGCTTCAACAAGAATATATTCACTTTTGAGCAACTCTGCCACTAAACTAACATTTAATAACAGCTTCTGTAAGGCTGGTGCAGTGCGATTTCGATCTAATTATTCTTATTATTTTTTTCAATCATATATTTTTTTATTGATTTTTTCATAAAATAACTGCGATACAAGAAGTAAAGAAAAAAACATATAATACATTTCCCACAAACCCTCACCCAATCATACCTTCCAAAAAAAACAAACAAATAAAAAGGCATATTTCCTAGTTTGCCTATTTGCACCCACCAGACTACGCTTCCATCTTTACTCAAGACCATTCTTAATGAAATACATATACTTATGTTTATCCCCCTCTTGTATAATTATTAGCTTTCTTCAGTATCATTAATTCACTCAACTGATTGTTCAGACAAGTTGGAGACTAGTCACCAATGCAAAATTTTTATTTTGATTTTCTAGTGAAGCTGCAGTACGACTTGATGCAAGTTTGATACGTTTTTAATATGTGTTTACTGCGACTCATTCCTGCTGTCAACCAGCAGGGATGAGTCATTGGTAGAAGCTGGCATCTACCAGCATCCTAACAACGAGTTCTCCCTGCTGTCAGTGGGGCATTCCCCGCTGACAGCAGCATGTAAACACAACAAAACGAAATCAAAACAGCTGACATAAATTTAAAAAAATTTTAAAAAGTCACATGACAGCATTTTGAGACCCCACTTTATGGCATCATAGGGGGGAAAGGATCATCCAGTGAAATCACTGGGGGACCCTGCCCCCTCTGATGTTACATGATAGCCCTCATAGATCTTGTCCCATTGCGTCATAGGGGAACAGCGTCACCCGGTGACATCACTGGGTGACCTCCCCCCCTTTGTTTACTTAGCAGCGGGGGAAAGCAGCCCTGTCATTCAGCAAGTGTCAAGGATCAGTCGTGCTCGGTGTGTATGTGTTTTTTTTTTTTTAATCGTGCAGGTCGGCGGCCAGTGTTCATCATGGATTTACATTGGCAGACAATTTTTTTTTTTAATAAAGGATTTGTCAAAAATTGTCTTGGGTTTTTATTTACTTGACACTTTTTTGGTGAATGAGTAGGGGAACTATATACCCCATACTTATTCATTTGGAGGAGGCCAGGATCTGGGGGCTTCCAGATTCAGATAAGTCACCCCAGTTGATGTGGTTTTATGTTCACAGTGTACCTTTACAAGCATATGGTTATTGTCCACACCTTTTTTGTAGCATCCTTCATGTTTTCTTCAGCATTTATATATGTTGTTTTGTTATATTTTTAATCTTTTTGATACCAAATAAACTATAAATGTTTTTGATATTTTTAAAGACTCTTGCCTTATAAAGTACCATTAGAAGAAAACCAGTTTCTAATATATAGTCTCATAGGGATGTGGGCAAGTTGTCTTCCTCCACAAGGTCATTGTCACTATTCTCATCAGCACACCCTCACAACCACCAGGCCAGGGCTGTGGGTAAGAGGCCTTTGTCCGTATCAGGTGCCCCCATCCCCCATGTTGAGGGCCTGAGGCCTGGTATGTTTCAGGAGGGGGTCGAGTACTCACTCCTCCCTTCCCTCTCCTTTCCTGCCCAGCTGCATGCTCAGAAAAGGGTCTGGTATGGATTTTGGGGGGACTTCATGTCTTTTTTTGGCATGGGGGTCTCCCTAAAGTCCAAACCAGACGAAAGGGCTAGGGCCAGCTCTTCACAACTAGCAAAAATTACACACAAAAATGCATAAAAAAAACATGTAGATGCAATTTTCTTTTCCAATATTGCTTATTCAGAACATTTTTTCAACAAGTACAATATCGATATTAATCATCTTAGTACAAAGTAATGGTACAGGTGACAAATCGGTTATGAGTCGGTTACATCACAGTTTACCTTATATTTATGTGAGGTTTTATGTACCCTTTTCCTTATTTTAGGTTTATATTATAAAGGTCAGACCTAAACCGAAAAAATTAAACAAAGAAAAATAAACAGGAAAAAACCCTCCCCTAGGAGGTGCACAGGAGTGCTCTAACAATTTGCACGGGGAATCATGGGGGGAAACCCCAATTCCCTCTGTCACCTCCACTAGGTGTATCCAACTTGTTTTACTTCTAAGTGGGCCCTGGGGCCTCAATTGGTCCATGGGCCCTCAGAGGCAAATTCCGGTCGAAAGAAAAGAGAGAGAAGAAAGGAATGATAGAAGGAAGAGTAGAGGAGAATGGGGGGGGTGCACTCTGGCCCTGGATAAAAGTACTCCCGAGCCACTCCCATCTCATTATGTAAACGAGAGATATTTAATCCAAGGGTCCCATATTTTGTCAAACACAGCTACCTTATCTTTTAAAATCGCCGAGAGGCATTAGTTCACCATTATCCATGACAGTTTAGACTTTAGTAAATGAAAAGGGATCGTTGGAGATTTCCAAGATTTGGCTATCACTATTCTTGCTGCAACAAATATGAAAGCGATGAGTATCTTCATGTGTTTTGATGTCCCCTCCACTGGGCGTCTGTAGATGCAATTTTGATGAGTTTCTATTTTTAAACCAATCCAGATTCATGCAGTCCTTTGCATTCATACCATCTTATCTCACCTAGATTGCACTGTGGTTACCTGGCTTGCTCTCTGGCGGTCCCCTTAATCCGGTACAGGTTTTTTCCTGTCTCAGCTCCGGACCTGACACTATATTGGGGATCCCTTCCCTTATCCCCCGATCTATGCATAAGCCCGACATACATTTCTCAAGCTGATATGTGAGTACCAGATTTTTGAAACGCTTATTCAGGGAATTTTTTCCTTTTTTTTCCCCCTTCGGTTTGAAGGTTATGTTATATCTATAGTTTTTCTGTACCTACAGTGAATCTCTGCATCCATACTCCTGATGAGTGAACGTGATTCACGAAACGCGTAGAGTTTTTTATTCATGGGATGCCAAGAAAGCTCAGCTTCTACTCTTTATATCCTATATCCAACGTGCATTCATGTATTTGTGTGTATATATTTTAGCATGTATGATCACCACATGTTATTTCATATGTTCATTTGGTAAATGTGTTTTTAATATCTACTCATTTGTATATGGTTGTGTCTATATTATGGAAACTGTATAATGCAGCTCTAGACCAAAGGAAATGCGTTTGATAATAAAAGGTTTGACTACACTATATATATATATACCCCACATACTTTTTTTTTTATCTAGCAGTAGCATACCTCATTCAATGTCCCAATTATTCTTTTCTTATGTTTTTATCTATGGACCACAACATCGCACTGCATCACACCAAAGTAGCACAGGACCCTTCTTCAAATTTCACTGCATTGATGTGAACGGGCACCACTGGAAGAAATCTTATTTCCATTGTCAGGCGATTCAGTGCAACCAAAGTCACATCTAAAATCACACCAGTATGAACCAAGCCTAAAAGAAGACATTTTATGCTTCCATGCCTGTCCCTTTTTTCATGTCTTTAGTTTGATGCAGTGCCTGACGAATCTTTATTTCTGACACACTTTCGGGACTGTCGGATGCTGTATCCCCCAAAGTGCTCTGTGGTTGCTTTCCAGGCTCTTACATTACTACAGAAAACAATTGATTTTATTTTTTATTTCAGCGACAGTCATTTTAAAGTAACTGTTTTTAAAATGTATAGTTACTCTTCCACTACCACATGTATTTTTGTCATAATCACTAATAAAATGAAAAATGATATGTCAGTTTATGCATTTGCTACTTTTTAGATACTGTTACACTTTCTATTCCTAGCATGGTCACTGCAAAAAAAGAATGTGAGTGACACCTAATGGCAAAATATTTTACTACACTTTTTTAATATAAGTCACTAATGTAGTACTAAAATATTTTCAATAACTTTGTAATATTTATCTGTAAGTTACAGATAAATATTATAGGTTTAGGTAATATGCATATATTTAACTATTTGAAGTAATTCATTCATTATAGAAAGGCTGTGATAGCTTTAATTTATGAGCAAAGGCATTTAATAATTATTTATTCCGCTGTTCTGAGCTTTATTAGCATTTTTATGTTATACATATTATTGGTTTTACTCCTTGATGTAAGCAACCAATGGACAGCTTATGGCTTATAGTGCCAGACATTTAGCCTAGTTTCACATTGGTGCGATTTGGCATGTGATTTGACAAATCCTATGCCAAATCAGTGGCTATTGCCGGCAATGGCAATGTTCGAATTGGTGCGTAAAATGAAATGAAGTCTGCCTGTCTGTCCTCGAAAATACCTCTCCCAAATCCACGGACCACCTCCTAGTGTATGTTGGCAAGTCATCATGTGTGAGTGCATGAATCAAACCATATAGGGATGAGAGTAGATGTCTAGGTATATCATGGAGAGAGCACAGCCGTTCAAATGCAGTGTAAGGGCCATACGTTTGAGAGGGAAGGATCAGCTGTTTAGTGCAGGTTGACAGGTGAAGCGTATTAAGCCAATCGCGCAGTCCCACAGGGAAAACTGGCGTTCCCCGTTGGGAATGGATAAACATATGCACCCGTGGCCACGCAGAATGTGAGAACGAACCCACAGTGGGAACTCCTATACCCTGAGGAAAGACAGGATTATCAAATAGAGGAGTCAGAGGGGAAGGATTTGAGGATAAAACTGAGCATAATCCTCTCCTATATCATAATCTAAGAGCAGCTAAGGTCAATGGAGAGGAAGAGGTCAAGCAGGACAGATCTCTATTGTAACACCAAAGAAGGGCTTGCAGATCAACAGAAGCTAAATCCTGTTCAGCCAAAACAGAGGCCGTTGTGAATGGGTGAGGGAAACATTCAAGGGTGCGCGCCATAAGAGCAGCTTTGTAGTAAAGCTCATAATTGGGTAGACTTGCTCCCCCTTGAAATTTCGGTAGGGTGAGCAATTTATACTTGACTTAGATAGGCCATGATTCCAAAAAAAAAAAAATGGAGAGGGATTGCAAAGAAATAAAAAAGGACTTGGGCACCAGGATAGGGAAAGTTTGAAATAGGTACCACAGTTTGGGTAGGGTATCAATTTGTCGACTGGTTTTAATTGAATTGGTTCTTGTCTCCCGACATTCAGGCCGTGTGTTAGAAGCATTAATCATCGTCAAACAAGAGGCCTTTTGGTAAAGAAGTACTTTATGAAACAGCTGGGGACTACTTAGCAGCCAACACCTATGGAAACAATAAATACTTTCGTCAGGAGAATGTAACGATTAACACAGCTTACAGTGCTCAAGACTATATAACATACTACATAGTATGTACTGTTGAGTGTGGTCATCATATCTACAGTATGTAAAATGCTACATATTTTATAACATACAACATAATGTATACTGTGGGTCAGAAGTATGTGACATAGGTTCCATTACATTACTAGTCAGTAGGTGTAAAAATAAGTTTTATAGACTATGTAGTCAGTCAGGGACACTTAAGAGTGATAATGTGGCAGCTCAGGCAAAGGCAGGGACTGGTCAGAATAATGTAATTAAAACCTGGGTCGATTTTACAGTATATGTTCATTATGACTAAGATTTAAATCAGTGGTCCCCAAAGTGTGTCCCTTTGGGTGAGGATTACACAAGGAGGGATTGTGCCTGTCCAAAGTAGGCCTTGTAGATAAAAAGGGAGAATTGAGAAAGATTCCAAGGAGATCCATGGGATATTAGTATCAGAGGCAAACCATTGAGTTTGTTGCGTGAATCTTGATCTCTCACTTGTATAGACATCTCAATAATTTTTTTCTCCCCAAAAAATCTAAACCAATGTTGCAATGGGAAGAGGAACTGGAGTGCTCCTTTGATATTGTGGTCTGGAGTACCATGATTGATAACCTTCACAAAAGTAAATGATCAATTTCAATCATGGAAACTCCAACAAAACTTCTTTCCAAATGGTATATGACCCCTACCAGAATACACTTCTTCTACCCTACAACCTCTCCCAATTGTTATAGAGGTTGCACATAACCAGGCTCCTTTCTACATGTTTTGGAGCTGCAAATTTCTGCAACCAATATGACAAGCAACCGACCGCAGAATAACACAAGCCACAGGCAAAACAAGCACTCTCACTCCACATATATGCCTTCTGTTTGCCTCTATACCGAATATTCCCACTCCATGTAACAGATTGCTACACTCTTTGTTCGGTTCCATTCAATGGATGATTGCATTTAACTAGAAATCACCCAACCTTATCTAGGCTCAGGTTCTATCCAGAATGGAAATCATTAAACTCTCATTATGTATACACCATACACGATGTATACACCATACACGTATATACATACAACGTATACACCATACACGATGATCCATCAATCCACCATACATGATAATCTACATATCTTTGAAAAAAATTGAGTTTCTGGGATTTACCTTGATCAATCACTCACTTACTATGTTCACTTTATCAATTCTGAGTCCTTTTTATTCCCCCCCCCCCTTTAGATATCCCTATTAAGCTATGATACATATTTTTTTAAGCTACAGCTCTACCTTATACCCCTTACAACTCCAGCATAACCACTGTATGTACTTCATGATTGTACTCCTTCTGTAACTTACTATATCATTGTTATAGATAAAAGATGACTACTGTTACACTAATTCACAAAACTGCTTCTTAATATAAAAATGTGATCTTTTCTTTATTGTTTGTTCATAATCTTCCAAATAAAAACATTTGTAAACAACAAAATGCGTCCCTTTGCTAGCCTTAACCAGCCTTTGGTGTTAAAACCACCGATGTGCCCAATTTCTCCCACTGACACCCTCAATGGCTTACTATTTCTTCCTCTGACAAAAACAATGAGGGACAATTCCTTCCTCTGACACAAATAGGGCACTACTCCTTCCAGTTTTATAAACAATGGGTTGCTGATCCTCCCACTGACACCAATGACGAGACACAACTGCTCATACTGACACCATTGATGCAGCACTATTCATCCAACTTTCACCAATGATGGGGCCCAGTTTCTCTCGCCACCATCAATAGGGCAGTATTCTTCCATCTAACACAAATGATGGAGCATAATTCCTTCCACTGAACCATCTATAGCAGTGGTCATCAACCCTGTCCTCAGGGCCCACTAACAGGCCAGGTTTGCAAGATAACTGAAATACATCACAGGTGATATCATTTGCTGCTCAGTGATTGCAGTATTCTTGTCTGCATCTCCCCAAGGTAATACATAAAATCTGACCTGTTACCGGGCCCTGAGGACAGGGTTGATGACCACTGATCTATAGGACATTATTCAACCCTCTGACATAAATAATGGGCACTTTTCTCACAGTGACACAAACAATGGGATACCAATTATATTAATCCTCCCACTGATACATTGATGGGGCATTATTCCTCCCACTAAAGCCAATCAAAAATGGGGGTCTATTCCTCCAACTACAGTGCACCAATAATAGAGCATTATACCTATTACTAATACCAGTGTGGTTTTCATTTATTAAAAAAAAAAAAAAAAAACTGCATTTGGTCATTAGTTGGAGCTAAGTATCATAAAAAAAATCCTATGGTACTTAGTACCATCTATTTGCCAAATGCAGTATTTTCTGTTTTAAATTAATTTAAAACATTTATTCGACAAAGGAATTAGCCAAATAGCATTCATATGTTGCTCCATTTGCACAGAACAAATGTGTACGCACTTTGACCGGGCAAACAGCTGTGCAAATTACAATACACCCCTAAATTACCTATTTCTGAAAAATAAGTCCGTTTTTTTATTCTCAGCTTGATGCTTCTTATTTTACAACTGGGAAATCTCATTAACAATATAATACTGACAGTATTAGTAAAGAAATTAAGTAGGCTTCTGTCAAGACAAGGTTTTACCAGATCATTGACAGTTTTTCTGTTTACAAGAATATGTGTCAGCATTACACAAGTAAGCGTGATACCAATGTGGTGTGATGGATTGACTAGAGTGTGCCATTGTTTTATTCTCATCCTCATGTTCATTAATCACCACTTCCGAGTTCTTGACATTTTTCTAATGGGATGTTTTTGTGGAAGAGGCTGACAGAATGCATCTGTTTGCATGCTGTGTTTTATCACAACGCTCTGTCAGTTCTGTTTCATCCCACTGTCCGCCAGAAGATGGATGCTGTGTGGATATGATCTGAAGCTATTTGCATTAGTTCAGTAACCCTGTCAAAACGCTGAATGTATCTACACATCTCCAGCCTGCCTCTGATAGCTAGCATTCAGCGTGATCAGACATTAGGCTCACTTTCAGTGCTTGATACAACCAACAAACTGTTCCTTGAAGAGCTGTTTCTCTACTGAGGAGGGGGCAGGGGGTTGCAAGCAGTGGCGGCCGCTCCATTAAGGGCACAGCCCCCTTAATCCATGTGCCCAGCGCCTAATCTACATGCAGAGTGCCGGAAGAATGGATTTCCATGGGGTTTTTTTTTTCTTTTTGAAGCACAATATTAGAGCCAGAAGCTCTAATTGGCTTCAAAAAAGGATGGGCTTGGGGAGCAGAGCACTGCACCCTGAGCCCACCCAGTTGTGTGACAATAGCAAATTAATATTCGCTATTGTCTTTCTGCTTCTCCTCCCAGCCAATCAGGAAGCGGGTCCTAAGACCCGATTGGCCTGAGAGGAGAAGCGACCGTATTGGCCGGGAGCAAGGCGGGAGGTGATGCAGGGGGAAGACACCGAATTCGCCTGCAGCCTGGATGGGCTGTTGGACTGACGGACGATCGACTGAGTGACGGGGGGGAGTGGGGGGTTTGACCATCTATCCGGCTGACCGATCGTCCGTCCGAGTGACGAAACCAAACAAATGGGAGGGGGGGGGGGGTCAGATGGTTTGTTGGTTTCTTCTCCGCCGCCCCAAAAAATAGAGCACCAGCTGCCACTGGTTGCAAGTTATCTCCTGGTTAGCCAGTAGTTACCTTTGGAACATTTGTCTTGGCCCCTTTTTGCCTAAACTGTTTTATTGTTGCTGCTTGGTTTTACAGTGCTCAGTCCACACAAAATAAATATTTCAGATGTAACTTAACCACTTAAGGACCGTAAGTATTTGCACCCTTAATGACCAGGCCATTTTTTGCGATATGGCACTGCGTCGCTTTAACTAACAATTGCACGGTCGTGCGACGCTGTACCCACACAAATTTTTTTTTCTCACAAATAGATCTTTCTTTTGGTGATATTTGATCACCTCTGCGGTTTTTATTTTTTGCGCTATAAGCAAAAAAAAAAGAGCGACAATTTTGAAAAAAAAAACAATATTTTTTTCCTATTATAAATATCCAAAAAAAATTCTTCATCAGTTTAGGCCAATATGTATTCTTCTACATATTTTTGGTAAAAATAATAATAAGTGTAAATTGATTGGTCTGCGCAAAAGTTATAGCGTCTATAAAATAGGGAATAGATTTATGGCATTTTTATTACTATTATTATTTTTTTACTAGTAATGGCGTCGATCTGCGATTTTTAGCGGGCCTGCGACATTGCAGTGGACAGATCGGACAATTTTGAGGGACCATTGCCATTTATACAGTGATCAGTGCTATAAAAATGCACTGATTACTGTGTAAATGTCACTGACAGGGAAGAGGTTAACTCTAGGGGGCGATCAAGGGGTTAAATGTGTTCCCTAGGAGGTGTTTCTAACTGTGGGGGGATGGGGCTGACTGAAGGAAGAGAGAGATCGCTGTTCCTAATCACTAGGAACAGCAGGAACAGCAGATCTGTCTCTCCTCCCCCTGTCAGTGCGGTGATCTGTCTGTTTACATTGACAGATCCCCATTCTGGCTCTCTATGGAGTGATCGTGGGTGGCCTGCAGACATCGCGGCCGCCGGCCACGCGACTCGGCTCTGGTATTGTGTCGGGCCCCCTTTCGCTCTTAAAGCGGCCAACCTGCCACAGTATAATGACGGCAGCTGGTTCAAAGCGGTTCAAAGCAGCAGGTTGAATCACACAGCATTTTTATTAATCTGCCTGCCAAGTGCTCCTTGCTAATGACGGGCTCAGGTGTGTTCGGATCGTACCCGCCATGAAGCCATCACTGCACACCGCCAATCATAGGCAGCGTGTGTATGTGCATCTACGGGCTGGGAAATGCCCCAGTGCCTATGATTGGCAGTGTGCAGTGACAGCTTCCTGGAGGATACGATCCGAACACGCCTGAGCCCATCATTACTTCTTACAGCCGCAGTGTAAAAGAGACCTTGAAGCTGAAGTAAAGTTAAAGTGTTTGTAAAGGTTATATATTTTTTAAAATAATAAACATGTTATACTTACCTGCTCTGTGCAATGGTGCCTCCTCTTCTCGGATCCCTTGCCGGTGCTCCTGGCCTCTTCTCTGCTGAGTGCCCCCAGAGCAAACTGTTTGCTCTGGGGGCACTCGTGCCTGCTCGCTCCTGAGCTGCCTCTGTGTGTCTATTGGACATACAGAGTGCAGCTCGGCCCCACCCACTCCCCACTGGCTGTGATTTATAGTAGCGGGAGCCAATGGCTCCCGTTTCTGTGTCTCAGTCAATGAAGAGGGAGAGACTCAAGAGAGCTTCTGCTCTCATGCACATCGCTGGATCAGGATTAGGCTCAGGTGAGTATTAGAGAGGGAGCTGCACACTGTAGATTTTTTTACCTTTATGCATGGAATGAATGGAATGCATGAAGGTAAAAAACCTTCAGCCTTTAGAACCACTTTAATACAAAAAAAACACAGCACCAGGGATGGTACTCAGCCCCCAGTTACCCCCGCAGCAGTCATCTTCTGGCGTAGCATGGGTTAATATGAGCGGCTGCTACTGTGACAATCACTTGATAAGTGCTGACTATGCCCGAACCTTTTCTCCATTCATAGAAGCTGTACTACTGGTTCCCACAGTGAAGAGCCTCTATGAATGGAGAAGGCAAACCTTGCATTCAACCGCCCATTCTCCATTCAGAGATCTTTTCATTGTGGCAACTGATAGCCTACTTACATGAATGGAACACAGAGGGGGAAAGGGAGGGCTTTCAAAACACAGTGACCACCTGCACCAGGGGGACACTCTTCATTCATGGTAAGTACCATACTTAGTGCTGTTTATAAAAAAAATAATTTCACTAAAACTAAACTTTAGCTTTAAACTGAACTCCAGGGAAAGTAAAAATCCTCCTTTGCAGTGGCACCTCCTTCCGCAACGCAAGACAGCAACAGTTTTAAAAGCAGTTTTTTTTTAAGTTCTTCTTCTTCAAAAAATTGTGCACTTCAATCTTACAATATACGTGCAAATGTATTGATACAATAAGTTGAATAGTATTGAAAGAGAGATATATCCACATAGTAATAATCAACATTATATCGCAGGGGTACAGGAAGAGTAAAAACAAACAAAACGTAAAAAAAGAAAAAGATAAAACAAAGAAGCACAACTGCCTGTAAACATACAGAGTACAGAACGACAGGTATCACATTGTTGTAAAGTAACTGGTGCTCACCTATATTATCATTTCAATCGAGAAATAATAAACCAACACTGACCAGGTTAGGTTTGTACACATAACACTCTATCATCAGAACATATCAGCTCAATGTAAGAGCATATTAAAGTGAAGGGCCAGAGATAAGTGAAGCAAAAAATCAGCCATAGCTCCCAACTGTCCCTGATTTCAAGGGACTGTCCCTGATTTGATTGTCCCTCTGTCCCTCATTCCTCCTCATTTGTCCCTCATTTTGGTCTGATCTTTATAGTTGTATATAAAATGCACTTTTTATCTATCAAAAAGTGTTTCCAAGTTCTAAACCTTTCATCTGATTTCTAAATTGCTGCATTTGTAAATTCTAAAAGCCAATATAAAGGAATAGTAGTGGTAAAAAAGCACTTGTGGGTTTAACCAATCTTGTTTTTTTTGCACAATTCTCCTTTAAGGGGGCGTGGCAAGGGGTGTGTCCTGTGCCTGCATATTTTTGCTGATAGGTGTCCCTCATTCCCATCTCAAAAAGTTGGGAGGTATGGAATCACTAGTAGCCTGAGAGCCTGTCCCCCTAAAAGCAGTTTCACTTACCTGATTACCGGCTTCTGCAGACTCACTCCAGGATGTAAGACTGGCACCTGCATCCTCTTCTTCCCTATGCTCCAGCAATTGCATACCCTCTGATATCATCAAGTACATTGCAGGGCCCATAGCCCTGCACTGGGTGTGAGGATGCTGAGGGACAGTCCACAAGCCAGAGCAAAGGGGAGAGGTGGAGAGCACCAGCTACCGGTGGGAAGTGGAAAACCTGTTTTTTCCAGTATCCTAGACATAAAGGAGCATGTAATTCTTGCAGTGCAGAGGGCATTCCATGTGCATTATTGGTATTGAGTTTGCTTAGGTAGCCAAATTATTTCTTATGTTGTTCTTTCCTACAGATCTCTGCAAACAAGAAATATTAGTCCCGGCCAAGCTTGTTTGCTTTATTTGTGCTCACTGAACAGTGATAAATGACACAGAAATACATGCAGGGTTTACTCCATCACATAAAGCAGCTCTGTGGATTAACCACTGACAGCCCTTTGCTGGCAGGCTCAAGAAAATTCATTTTCAAATTGTTCTCTAACTAGCTTAGCCATGTCTGGCATTTCTACAGACATATATCTGGAGATGAACCAGTCAGCAGTATCTGGGAGCAGTCCTGAGACATGTGTAGTACAGATAGATAAGAAGAGCCAGACAGACACAGCAACCTTGTTGTACCATCATTATCAGTGCGTGCACATGTGTCATTGCTGGGCCTAATGAATACTAATTTCAGCAAAGGAATAGCAGTGGTGCTGCCCATAACAGCCAATGCCATACATAGTTACACAGTGGTGAAAAAAGATACAAATCGATCTAGTTCAATCAATAGAAAAATAAATAGAAAATCTCCATATACTGCAGCATGGTCCAATTTGCTCCAGCGGTTAGGGAATTCCTTCCTGATCCCCCAGAGGGCATCCAAATACTCCCCGGATCAACAATCTCTGGTGATTATTACCTAGTCTTTCCATATATGGAGGTTTAGACTGGGTTCACACTATTGCGAACTGGACGCGGGTTTCCCCACATCCAATTCGCATATCAGAAGACTGTGATCGACTCTCAATGGAGCCAGTTTACACATCTCCAGGACAGCTGTGGAGCGTTTGCAGTCCATTTAAGGTCCAAATTGAGCCAAAAATTCAGACCAAAATAGGACCTGAAACAGTGAACAGGGACGCACTGGACCCCTGCTGTGAGCCGCTCCAGATGTTGTGAGTACACCCTTGTGCTTTGTAAGGGACCTTGAAGTGAATAACTCTACACCAAGTTCTCTATATGGACAAGGAGAGAGGTGCCTCTGGGTGCAGATGTATGACAAGTTTTAATACACACTTAACACAAGCAACTCACATTTGTGAAGTCATAATCAAGCATGTACAGTCCCAGCAAGGGGGAGGTGGAGATCAGGTCATCAGTTGGCAGTCCAATCTGGCAGAGGAGAAGCGATGGGCTCGCTTGCTGTGGTGCTGCTGGTTGTGAGAAGGACGGCCGCGGTGGAGACAGTTCAAAACGAGGTTTGGAGCGCAGTTGGTAGCAGGCACAGATGGATGATGTCACTGGAAAGTGACGCGTCTCACTCTCTGTGATTTATATTGCTTTTTATAAGAAGAAGCATTGGTAGAACACAGTGGAGTGAATGAGGTAGGGATGCTTTATGGGTAAGACGGTCCTTCTCCCATTTAAATTATGTCATCTCTCCTGCCTGCTCCCTCCTCTCCCATTATTTCAGTAAATTTGAGTGTACTATATTAGAAGATTTATTGTGGTGAAAAGACAAATGGCAACTCACATTGTGACAGTTAATATCAGGCTCATCGCATAATCACTTGAGAAAGAGGCTTGGGCGGCCTTGAAATGCATATGTAGCGCTCTCGCCGACCTCCAGAGGCCTGGTGGTGAACCCCAGAGTCAGGGAGGGCTGACATTCCTCCTCAGGGTGCAGGTTACTAGGCACGGTGGGTGTAGTGCAAGGTGGAAAGATGGGCGCCAGTCACTTTTAAAAATTAACATGTCCGCCGACATCCGATTCTGCTCCGCTCTGCTAAATTCAGACGGAGATCCAAGAGAGCAGCGGGTCTAAAAACTACACACACTCACATAAGGATAGCAAGAGAAGAAGTCATTTGGTACGGTGGCTTCTCTGCATCCTTATAGAGTGCTTAAGGCTTGGTTGGAAATGGGCTCTCAAAGTGGTAAATATGCTCCTCCAGTTTATGGAGAAAATTGTAGGGATTACCTGGGCAGAGTGTCATCCACAAATTATTACTATGTGGACTCTTGGGTTTCAAATTTGGCAGGCTGGACAGAAGCTATGGGGAGTCATAATCCTTTTCCCAGGGAAGGGTCAAATAAAGAGTTCCATATGAACATGATAAGGGGTCTTTGTCTTGGTGACAGGGCTGCTTTTTCATCTTTTGGATCCGATCCTGGGTGGGATATGACATACATGAAAGAAGGAGGTTTAAATTGGTTAAATGTGGCCCCTGGTGGGTGGCAATGCCCCGGGCAGGGGATAATACCAAGGGAGAGGAGAAAAAAAGTTAAAAAGAGTAAGGAAGTGATTGCGCAGCCCAGCCCAGAGCCTGTGGGAATGGCACTGCCTTTTTCTCCTACTAACCACTTCTTCCTACTCCAGCACGAGTCAGACAAGCTATGGGAAGAAATTAATAAGGACGCTGAACTGCTGGGAAAGGGACAAACTTAAGCAAAAATCTACAGAAGCTAATATGGGAAAGATGATGATACAAACATTTATTTTAGGTTTAAACCCAGAGCTAGGCATGTGCATTTCGTTTTGTTCCGAATCAAAATTCGGACGAATTTTTCATTATTTGGAAATTCGGATGAATCCGAATTTCTGAATTACAAAAGTAGAGAATTTTAACGAATCCGAAAAAAAACGAACGAATTCAAAAACATATTCGAATCGAAATCGAAAACATATTCGAAAACATATTCGAATCGAATTCGAAAACATAATCGAATTCGAAAAAAATAGAAAACGTTTTTCTAAAAAAAACAATAAGATAGAATATAAAATAATAAAGCAATAGAATATATATATATATATAAATATATACATATATAAATATATATATATATATATATATATATATATATATATATATATATATATATATATACAGTATATTTATTTTTTTTTTTAATTATTCTCTTCTATTGTTTTTTTTATGCTTTTCTTTTCTATTATTTTATATTTTATAATAGTCTTTTCAATTCAAATTCATTCTATACGAAATTCGAATTTCGGTACATGGCTTCTGAAGTTTGAATTTCGTATAGCATGAATTCGAATTTGAATAGAAAAGATTAGAACAGAAAATAATAGAAAAGAATAGACTAGAAAAACAATAGAACAGAATAGAAGAAAATATAATATATATATTATATTTTCTTCTATTCTGTTCTATTGGTTTTCTAGTCTATTCCTTTCTATTATTTTCTATTATATTCTAATCTTTTATATTCAAATTTGATTTCGGTCTATATGAAATTAGAATTTTGGAAGATGTTTTATATATATATATATATATATATATATATATATATATATATATATATATATATATAATTTTCTATTCTGTTTCATTGCTTTTCTATGCTATTCTTTTCTATTCTATTCTAAACTTTTCTATTCGAATTTAAATTCATTCTATACGAAATTCGAATTTCGGAAGATGGCTTCTGAAAGTGGAATTTCGTATAGAATGAATTCGAATTTGAATAGAAAAGATTAGAATAGAAAATAATAGACTAGACAAACAATAGAACAGAACAGAATAAAATATAATATATATAATTTATTCTATTCTGTTCTATTGTTTTTCTAGTCTTTTCTCTTCTACTCTATTCTAATCTTTTCTATTCAAATTCGAATTCATTTTATAAGAAATTCAAATTTCGGAAGATGGTTTTATATATATATATATATATATATATATATATATATATATATTATATGTGTATATGTATATTTTATATATATATATATATATATATATATATATATATATATATATATATATATATATATATATATATAAGATTAGAATAGGATAGAAAATAATAGAAAAGAATAGACTAGAAAAACAATAGAACAGAATAGAAGAAAATATAATATATATATTATATTTTCTTCTATTCTGTTCTATTGTTTTTCTAGTCTATTCTTTTCTATTATTTTCTGTTCTAATCTTTTCTATTCAAATTCGAATTAATTCTATACGAAATTCAAACTTCAGAAGCCATGTACCGAAATTCGAATTTCGTATAGAATGAATTTGAATTGAAAAGACTATTATAGAATATAAAATAATAGAAAAGAAAAGCATAAAAAGAAAATAGAAGAGAATAAAACAAAAAAAATTACCATATTTATCGATGTATAACACGCACCGGCGTATAACACGCACCCCAAGTTTAGGAGGGAATTTTAAGGAAAAAAAAACTTTTAGGAGGGAAGTTTAAGGGAAAAAAACTTACATTTAAATGCCCATCATTGCTGCCTTCTCAGTGCAGCCTTGCCCCAGAGCAGCCTTGTCAGTGCAGCCTTGTCAGTCCAGCCTTGTCAGTGCAGCCTTCCCCAGTGTCCATTGCAGCCTTATCCCAGTGCAGCCTTGCCCCAGTGCAGCCTTGCAGCTCGCAAAATCCTGTGATCCCCTGCAATCTGAGCTTCAAAATCGCCGACCGCGATTTGAAAATGGTGCCGCCGGAGCCAAAATACACAGAGCCGGTCCCCGGCTCTTCTCGGCGGCTCTCGTTCACTTTCGGCTCCACTCGTAGTCCCGTCCGGGATGGGCATGACTGTGAGCGGAGCTATCCGAACCTAGCCGAGTACACTCGGCTAGGTTCGGGCGGCGCTCGAGTGAAGCCGAAAGTGGCCGAGAAGAGCCGAGCTCAGGATCGCAATAACACGCACCCGTGATTTTCCCCTGATTTTAAGGGGAAAAAAGTGCGTGTTATACGCCGATAAATACGGTATATATATATATATATATATATATATATATATATATATATATATTTTTTTTTTTTTTTTTTTTCTATGCTGGTCTATTGTTTTTCTATTCTTTTCTATTCTTTTCTATTTTATCCTAATCTTTTCTATTTGAATGCGAAATCATTCTATACGAAATTTGAATAATATAAAAGAATAGCATAGAAAAACAACAGAACAGAATAGAAAAAAATATAAAATATTCTATTCTAATCTTTTCTATTCAAATTCATTCTGTACCAAATTCCAATTTCGGAAGATGGTTTTATTTATATATATATATATATATATATATATATATATATATATATATATATATATACACATATATATATATATACACATATATATATATATATATATATATATATATATATATATATATAACCAGCTTCCAAAATTCAAATTTCGTATAAAATGAATTTGAATAGAAAAGATTAAAATAGAGTAGAAAGAATAGACTAGAAAAACAATAGAACAGAATAGAATAAGATATAATATAAATATTATATTTTATTCTGTTCTATTGTTTTTCTAGTCTATTCTTTTCTATTCAAATTCATTCTATACGAAATTCGAATTTCAGAAGCCATCTTCCGAAATTCGAATTTCGCATAGAATTAATTCAAATTCGAATAGAAAAGTTTAGAATAGAATAGAAAAGAATAGCATAGAAAAACAATGGAACAGAATAGAAAAAAAATATAATATATATATTTAACCATCTTCCAAAATTGGAATTTGGTACAGAATGAATTCGAATTGAAATAGAAAAGATTAGAATACAATATATTATATTTTTTTCTATTCTGTTCTATTGTTTTTCTATGCTATTCTTTTATACTTTCTATTCTATCCTAATCTTTTCTATTGGAATTCGATTTCATTCTATACGAATTTCAAATTTCGCAAAATGGTTATATATTATATATATATTATATTATATTATATATAGTTTACTTTTTCAAATTCAGTTATTTTTTTTTCAAATGCGGTAGAATTTTTTCGAATGTGTAGGTTTTTTCGAATGTGGTAGAAATTTTTTGAATTTGACAGTTTTTTTCGAATGTGGTAGAATTTTTTCGAATTTGATATTTTTTTCGAATGTAGTAACATTTTTTTTGATTTTGATAGTTTTTTTCGAATGTGGTAGAATTTTTTCGAATTTGACAGTTTTTTTCGAATGTGGTAGAATTTTTTCAAATTTGATAGCTTTTTCGAATGTGGTAGAATTTTTTCGAATTTGACAGTTTTTTTCGAATGTGGTAGAATTTTTTCGAATTTGATAGCTTTTTCGAATGTGGTAGAATTTTTTCGAATTTGACAGCTTTTTTCGAATGTGTTAGAATTTTTTCGAATTTGATAGTTTTTTTTCGAATACGGTCGAATTTTTTCAAATGCGGTTGAATTTTTTCGAATGCGGTCGAATTTTTTCGAATTCGAATACGAAACGAAACGAATTCCGAAAACGAATGTAATGAATGCAACGAATTTAACTAAACGAATTTAGTTAAATAATGAATCGATACGAAACTAAACTAAACAAATTTTTTCATCCTGCACATGTCTACCCAGAGCAGGGCCTTCTGGTAAAGCAATTGATTTCAGAATGGCCTTGAAATACAATCTGGGGTGCCAATTGAAATACAATCTGGGGTGCCAATTAAAATAAATACTGAAATTGAAATAACTTCTAATCTAAATAAATATTATCCGAAGGTGATTATGAATTCCCTCTATTTATTCCATATACTTATTAACTTGTCTATTCCTATAGTTAACTAGTCTATAAAACTGATAGTTACTGTTGATAGCACAATAATATAAGGTTAGCTATGAAAACAAACACACTGCTTAATAAAACATTGTCTTATTTATTTCCCAAGAAAATAGGAAAATGCTAACATGAAAATACTATATAAAGATATTACAAAGCATATAACAAAAGGACATCAAAGATACTTATCGCTAGACACGGTCTCATCAGCTGGGCTCAAGATAGTAGTAATAGAGAGAGCCATGAGGCTCAGAGAGCCATCAGGCACGAGCCAAGAGCGAAAAGGGACGACTTCCCTCCTGTGTGCACTTTTTAAACTTCATCCATACTAGGTCCAGATCCACCGTGGCGAGAGAGTCTTCACCGCACAGGTGTAGATTCAAACCAGGTGTAAGCCAAATGGTTGTCTCCAGAAGGAAAGAGCCCCAGGTGCTGGCTAATGCTGAGTCATGCTAGAAGTATGTGAGAAAGTCCGGACAGCCGCACACCGGGAAAAATGCAAGTGTCTTTATTGTAAAATCAGGATCATACAGCATACATACATAGCTCATGAGCTTTGAGTAAGCACTTAGCATAAGAGAGAAACACGTTAGCTGATTGCCTGTACTTTTTTCGCCACAGTGTCCTGTATGCTGTATGATCCTGATTTTACAATAAAGACACTTGCATTTTTCCCGGTGTGCGGCTGTCCAGACTTTCTCGCATACTTCTACCACAGTCCAGACCCACCCCATTGCCTGCCCATTTAGGTTTCTAACGAATGAAAGTAGTTCTGGGGCAGTCCTTCTCAATATATTATATTACTGTCCGTCCTGCTGTATTGGTCTCTAGGGGCAGCATTGTCCATGCATCATGTCTATGTATCCTGGGTCAATACAGTGCCTGCTGATCATTTGATTTTTGTAGCAGGACATTCATAAATCATCTTGTCAGCTATGGTCCTTTGGAAGCTTGCTTGCAGAGGGCTAATCAAGGATTTCCATGTTATCACATCAGTCGATCAGGAGCCAAGCTTTTGTTCAGCCTTGATGGAGTCCTGATCTCTGAATATTCTGATATGCTACAAAGCTTTGATGTGCAACTTGTTGCATTCCAACTTGGTTGTATCAACCAGAAAGAAACTCCAGAACTATGATATTAAACCATGTTGCCTTCCAACAGGCCTGGTCTGGATATGAAAGGTTTCAATGGGAAAATGTTAGAAAAGGAAGTGGCAGGCTGTTTTGAAAGCAAAGTTAGCAATGCTAAAATGTATTATCAGGAAGGTTTGCAACATTGTCATCCTAGTCAGGCAAGGGCTAGAGATAACACAGGAATGCAAAGACAGTTTCCACGGGGAGGAAAGGGTAGAGGCAGAGGGAGGTGGGGAGCGCCTCCGGGTGTTCGGGATGTTTTAATTGCGGGGAGGAGGGACACTGGAAAAATTAGTGCCTATACCCCCTCAAAACAAAATGTGCCATACAGCCCCCAAGGCAATGCATATAACCCCCAGGGCAATGCCCAATCAGCTTCCACTGCCCAGTCCCAAGCCATAACACCTTCCCAAAATACACAAGGGGTGAGATACCCCCTGCAGTGGCCGCAGCAAAGTCAGCAACAATAGAGGTGCCCTGAAGGTACTGTCCCGGCATTCCCAGTTCTCTCTGAACACTACAGAGATAACCCATATATACAGCTTCGTGTGGGGAATACGGGAGCGACTCGGTCGACTGTCCCTATGCAGATGTATAATGGACCAAGGGAGAATGCTGAGCCTTCAATGGAAATAAATGGGATAGTGACCAAAACTTACAAAACACTGCAACTACAGGAGATCTCATGTTTCACCACTGTTTCAGGTTGATACCTGGATGTCCTGTTAATTTGTTAGGAAGAGAACTTATTGGTAAATTACAACTACGGTATGTATTTTATCTTGTGAAACGGGTGGTTTATATGTAGATTCCCATTTTTGTTTTTTGAGTACTGACTTGTCAGTCCAGATTGACCCCAATATGTTGGCACAGAGTAAATTTGATGTAGGATACATTGATTGTACTCCTTACAAAGCCAGACTCAAGATGGGGCAAGTCTGGTTTTTCACAAACAGTACCCCCTGTCTCAAGAAAAGATAGATGGACTCAGACCACTCATACATTCTTTTTTGGAACAAGGAATAATTAAAAGAATAGTCTCACTTTGCAACACTCCCATCAATCCAGTGCCCAAGGCAAATGGTACCTATAGATTTGTGCAGGATTTAAGAGCAATAAATAATCTTGTAATACCAATAGCTCCTATTGTCCCAGATGTACAGTCACTGATAACATTGATTCCTTATGTTTCTAAGATATTTTCGGTCATGGATTTAAGTCACGCCTTGTTTTCCCTTCCCTATGGATGAAGAAACACAACTACTTATGGCTTTCTGTTTTGAAAAAGTCTAGTATACCTGGACCTGTTTCCTCAAGGCTATGTTGACTCACCTGCAGTCTACTCAATAGCGCTTCGTGAGACTCTACACTCTTGGTTATCTGAAAATGGTTCTGTCCTTCTTCAGAATGTTGACGACTTACTGTTGTGCAGTCCCCCCCTGATGGCTTCTCAGTTAGACACTGTGAGTTTGTTGAATTATCTATGTAAAGAGGGTCATAAGGTCTCCCAGGCCAAGGTCCAGCTCTGTCTTCCAGAAGTTGAGTATTTAGGGTTCACACTCATCCCCTGGGAATGCAAAATAAGCTCTGCAAGGGTTACTGTTGTCAAAGGAATGGCACGCCCACTAACAAAGAAAGACATGCGGTCCTCAGTAGGTATGATTGGATACTGCTGCCAATGGATACCCGACTGTTTCCATTTTGACAACATACTCAGACAAAGCACTTTGACAGAAGCCCCGGACCTGGTGACTTGGGATAATGAGAGAATACATGCTTATACAAGGTTAAAAACTTCAATGGTTACTGCCCCGTGGTTGGGACTCCCTGTGTATTGTAAATTTTTCCATTTGTACACAAGGGACAACTGTAAACCATGGCAGCCGTCCTGACCCAGGACTACAGGAGAAAGCTGAGACCTGTAGCCTTTTTATCCAAAGTAGTTCCAGTTCCAGGACAAGGCATGCCGGTGTGTCTGCGCGCCCTAGAGGCCTGCGCCATGGGTATTGAGCTGTCAGCCACGATAACTCTGGGACATGCTACACATTTACATACCTCACACTTACTTTTGCTTAAGAATCTGAACACTCAGGCTCACTGGATATGAGATTATTCTCCTCTCCACTGTAGCTCTGACCATCAGTTTTTCTTCACCCACCTCAGGACTGGCTCCTATTCTGATTGCCATGCTTGGTTTGAAAGGAGAGGAAGATGAGGTGTTGGAACAACATGACTGTATAGAAGTTATACACTCTGTGACCTCACCAAGGCCTGATCTAATGTCCACGCGCATCCCTAATGCACTTGATATTTTTGTGGATGTTCCAGGCCCTATGACAACATGTATCATGTAAGCTACTCTGTGGTTATAATAGCTGATATTATTCTGGAGGCCAAACCGCTTTGTGTCTCGTCTGCAGAGGCTACAGAGTTGGTGCTGTTAACAAAAGCTTGCCAACTTTTTGATGGACAAGAAGTCAACATTTACACAGATTCCAAATATACTCATAGAACTGTCCATGACTTTGGTAGAATTTGGCAGCAGAGAGGCTTTATAGCAGCAGATGGCAAATCAATTTCCCATTATGCCCTTATAAATGATCTCTTAGAAGCCATTCAGCTCCCCTCACAGCTAGCCATCATTCACTGTAGAGCACACACAAACAAGAGAGATCCTGTTTCTCTGGGAAACGCACTAGCAGATCAGGTTGCAAAAGAGGCGGCTTTATCTGTCCTTAGAACAGTAGACATGGTTGCCCTGCCCCCTCCCATTTTACCACAAGAGCATATGGTACAGACAATGCAGACTTTTGCAACAAAGGAGGATCTTCTGTGTTGGTCTTCACAAGGTTTGCAAATTACTCCAAAGAGGGGAGGGTAGGCATATCTCAAAGTAGTGCCCCGCTTTTTATTCCCCAGTACCATGGAATAGGACACAGAAGTTTCTAAGGAAACAGCAAGGGACCTAACTGCAGAATTTGTGTATACAAAACGTATTCAATCTGTGCAAAGAATGTGTACCAAGATGCATTACATGCATCAGGAATAACCCCAATACTCTGCATCATGTACAACATGAGCATCTACTGCCACCTAGTGCTCATTTTACACATTTGCAGATTGACTTTACACACGCCCAAGTTCGGTAAGACACAGAAATATTTGCTAGTAATCGTAGATGCTTTTTTTGAAGTGGCCGGAGGTCTTCACCTGTAATAGGGAAGATGCTAAAACAGTGGTAAAAATAAAACAGTGGTAAAAATATTGGTCAGAGAAATCATACCAAGATGGGGCTGTCAAATGCAGATCAATTCAGACAATGGGCCAGCTTTAATTTCTAAAGTGTATCAGGAACTTGTAAGACAATTACAGATTGAATGGAAGTTCCACATTCCTTACCACCCACAGAGTTCTGGTATAGTAGAAAGGATGAATAGGACAATCAAAGACAATATTAGAAAGGCTACTGGAGGCACATTTGCCAAATGGAAAATTGTGCTGCCAGTGATACTAGCAGAAATAAGAATGACACCTGCTAAGACAACTAAGTTATCACCATTTGAAGTGATTATGGGGAGACCACTTCCAACACCCTGGGCAAAAGGCCCACCTATTATGGAAACAGGTGATTTGAAGTTGATTCAGGAAGAGTATTGTAGAAAATTGATTCCGACTTTGAATGGCATCTATGGTGATGTATCTGTCTCTTTTCCTCTACCTTCACAGGAAGCAACACACTCCTTCCAACCGGGAGATGTGGTCGTGATAAAGCAACTGAATAAAGTCAAGGGATCTGGATTCCCCTTTGAATCACAGACAATGGTTATCGCAGTGACCAGAACAGCAGTCCCGATAGAACAGTGTCCCCAGTGGATCCATGCGACCAGAGTAAAGAGAGTAACAAAGAGGGGCGAAGCAAGTGATACAGACCCCGGAAGTGAGACAACAGACAAGCCAGAAGAAGACACAGAAAATGTCCTGGTTACTGTCTCCCCAAACTTCTGGGAAACACTTTGTGGATTTAGCCTCCTGATCCTGGCAGTATTTCTGCCAACATGGATCATAACAAACTGTGTGTTTTGAGGACAATTATAGTATGAATGAGTCAAGATTGCCCATGACACACACTGTTGATCATAACACTATGTACAAGTTACACCACATGTAGAATCTTAGTTCACATAACAGAAAGAAAAGAGCCTAGTGTGACACATTACACTCTTGGAGTCCTGAATGGTGTTGATTCAGAAACTGTCAGATTCCTATGGATTTTTGGGTAATGTCTTTTTCTCAGGACACAGTGTGTCACACCGAGATATTTAGCAACATACAGTGGGGACGGAAAGTATTCTGACCCCCTTGAATTTTTCACTCTTTGTTATATTGCAGCCATTTGCTAAAATCATTTAAGTTCATTTTTTTCCTCATTAATGTACACACAGCACCCCATATTGACAGAAAAACACAGAATGGTTGACATTTTTGTAGATTTATTAAAAAAGAAAAACTGAAATATCACATGGTCCTAAGTATTCAGACCCTTTGCTGTGACACTCAGATATTTAACTCAGGTGCTGTCCATTTCTTCTGATCATCCTTGAGATGGTTCTACACCTTCATTTGAGTCCAGCTGTGTTTGATTATACTGATTAGACTTGATTAGGAAAGCCACACAACTGTCTATTTAAGACCATGTAGCTCACAGTGCATGTCAGAGCAAATGAGAATCATGAGGTCAAAGGAACTGCCTGAAGAGTTCAGAGACAGAATTGTGGCAAGGCACAGATCTGGCCAAGGTTACAAAACATTTCTGCTGCACTTAAGGTTCCTAAGAGCACAGTGGCCTCCATAATCCTTAAATGGAAGATGTTTGGGATGACCAGGACCCTTCCTAGAGCTGGCCGTTTGGCCAAACTGAGCTATTGGGGGAGAAGAGCCATGGTGAGAGAGGTAAAGAAGAACCCAAAGATCACTGTGGCTCAGCTCCAGAGATGCAGTCAGGAGATGGGAGAACGTTGTAGAAAGTCAACCATTACTGCAGCCATCTACCAGTCAGGGCTTTATGGCAGAGTAGCCCGACAGAAGCCTCTCCTCAGTGCAGGACACATGAAAGCCCGCATGGAGTTTGCTAAAAAAACACCTGAAGGACTCCAAGATGGTGAGAAATAAGATTCTTTGGTCTGATGAGACCAAGATAGAACTTTTTGGCCTTAATTCTAAGCGGTATGTGTGGAGAAAACCAGGCACTGCTCATCACCTGTCCAATACAGTCCCAACAGTGAAGCATGCTGGGGGGGCATCATGCTGAGGGGGTGTTTATCAGCTGCAGGGACAGGACAACTGGTTGCAATCGAGGGAAAGATGAATGCGGCCAAGTTCAGGGGTATCCTGGACAAAAGCCTTCTCCAGAGTGCTCAGGACCTCAGACTGGGCCAAAGGTTTACCTTCCAACAAGACAATGACCCTAAGCAAACAGCTAAAATAACGAAGGAGTGGCTTCACAACAACTCCGTGACTGTTCTTGAATGGCCCAGCCAGAGCCCTGACTTAAACCCAATTGAGCATCTCTGGAGAGACCTAAAAATGGCTGTCCACCAACGTTTACCATCCAACCTGACAGAACTGGAGAGGATCTGCAAGGAGAAATGGCAGAGGATCCCCAAATCCAGGTGTGAACTTGTTGCATCTTTCCCAAAAAGATTAATGGCTGTATTAGATCAAAAGGGTGCTTCTACTAAGTACTGAGCAATGGGTCTGAATACTTAGGACCATGTGATATTTCAGTTTTTCTTTTTTAATAAATCAGCAAAAATGTCAACAATTCTGTGTTTTTCTGTCAATATGGGGTGCTGTGTGTACATTAATGAGGAAAAAAAATGAACTTAAATGATTTTAGCAAATGGCTGCAATATAACAAAGAGTGAAAAATTTAAGGGGGTCTGGATACTTTCCGTCCCCACTGTCAGGGCCGGATTTGCCACAAGGCCACCGAGGCCAGGCCTCGGGGCGGCAGTGGTGCAGGGGCGGCGCCACTCCTGCGGCCACTTCGCGGCTGCCCCCCCTTTCAGGCTGCCCGTTAATGTCCATTAGGGGCACCGGTGCCCGTAGAAAAGATGGCCGCGAGCCGCCCACTACTGCGCATGCGCCGTTCCGAAGCCGGCCGGGCTCGGGAAAGCTCGTATGCGCTCGGCCGGGCGGCGCATGCACGGTAGCGTGATTGCGCCGCCCGGCGCCATTTTTGAAAAGATAGGTCTCCAACCTGTGTGCCGCGGCGCCTTTGCTGCCGGGCCGCGGAGGAGACCAGTAATGTCAGCGGGGCGGCGGCGGGGGAGAGAGATGACATCTCTCATTGCCCGCACCACTGTTCCGCCCTCCTCCATCTGGTGGCAGCCAGGCAGCGTGGCAAGTGACATCTCCATCTGGTGGCAGCCAGGCAGCATGGCAAGTGACATCCCCATCTGGTGGCAGCCAGAAAGACCCGGCCTTGGGGCGGCAAAGGGAGTAAATCCGGGCCTGCCCACTGTATCTAGTTTTTATTGTGTGGGACATTATAAGGTGTTCGTCCCTAAAGATTATGGAATTATTATGTGCAAATTCTTTATTATGGGTTGGTTACCCACAGGAAGTGAGGTAGAAAAAACTTTCTTCTACCCACTTGCTGTCTGTGTAATTATTTTGGTTATACTTGTCCTATACAATTACTATTTGGTTTGTACTATAAAGAGGAAAATTAACAGAATGATCAATAAGGCTGATGATAAAGCCTGGGCAAGCTTATTTCCAAAATAATGTGGAGAAAATAATCATATTCATAATAAAAGAGTGGATTGAAGGGTTAATGATGTTACTTTGCTGTCTCTATTCTGTATATTTCCATGTCTTTCTTATTATCTGAGTTTGACTTGGAATGTGTTTACTTGCTAGAAATTTTTAGGCTAATAGATAAAAGTGGTTGTAAAGGTTTTCTTTTTTTTTTTTTTAAATAACAAACATGTCATACTTACCTCCACTGTGCAGTTGGTTTTGCACAGTGGCCCCGATCCTCCTCTTCTGGGGTCTCTCCCCGGCGCTCCTGGCTCCTCTTCTTCTCGAGTGCCTCATCGGAGAAGCGCTCTCCTTCGTGGACACCCTTGCAGGCACACTCCCATGTCCTGCTGCTGCGTCCATAGACATAGACAGCAGGACTCGGCTCCGCCCTCCCGGCGCCCTTGTCATTGGATTTGATTGACAGCAGCAGGAGCCAATGGCTGTGCTGCTATCAATCTATCCAATCAGGACACGAGACACCGGCCGGAGCTGGTGTGCTCGTTCCCGTCGTGGGAATTACGGGGCTCAGGTAAGTGTAAGGTGGGCTCGGGGGCGCTGTCAGGAAAGGTTTCACCTGCTGGTGGCACTGTCAGATCTATGGGACGCAGTACTGGTGTCTACCAGCGGGTGTCTTCGTTCCTGGACCCCTGCCCTGCAGCCTGATCCCTTCCACCTGTTCCCCCTGTCTCCTGTTACCCTCTCTCTGTTCTGTCTTATTCCCACCCCAATCTGCTTGATCTCCCGCGTATGACCCTGGCTTGTTTATGATTATGATTACCTCTTACTCCTGTATATACTTTTGGTTTAGGCAGTTATTTGTTGTGTGTCACTGGGGTTGGTTGCTGGTTAATCACTGTTTGTCATATTGGAGGTGCATTTACTTTTGTTTATTTATTTTCCTTATAATAAATGATATTATTTTCACTTTACATGTGTTTGGTTTACTCTGTTGCAGTCCACACAGTTCTGGTCGTGCCAGTCCAAGACAGGCACTGCTGAAGCACAGGAGGTTTTTCACCGTAATGCATAGAATGCATTACGGTGAAAAATGGCAAGGGTTTACAGCCCCTTTAAGTTTGGCTGGATTGTTGTGGGAACATTCTAGCTTGTACTTTTTATCGCAAATATTATGAGACCACACGTCATATGGAGGTAAACACCTTTTCCCAGAATTGTTATTCTTTTTTCTCTGTAACCAAACCCTAATATATTGTAATCTATCCTTCCTTTATTTTGTATAAAATAAGGGGATTTCCCCCTTATTAAATTGACATAATTTGATCTCATTTTGTGTGCGGGTCAATCTGTGCTCCCCGAGATTCCGGTGGAAGGTATTCAGCTGTCCGGTTCAAGTCCCCATCAGGTGCTACATGTAGCTCAGCCCCCCTGACATCCCGATGATATCATTTCCGGTCTGCTCTGCATCTCACAACAAACCCTCTAACATCTTGTTGGTTCCTACTTCCTCATCTAAGCTGTCATCCAGCCTGATATTCGAACTTTCCAGGCTGCAAGTTGTAAAAAGAGACTCCCTGTCCCAGATGCATGAGCCAACCACTCACGGATTACATACAAAAAGTGCCATTTCTTCTTCCCACGTGAGTTGCTAATTTACTAGTATTTCTCAGTACATTTAATGCTGCACTTAGTTTGGTGCCCCCCATATGTGTTCTCTTGGTCCTGAAGGTGTATCCACCCACCCAGTGTTTCTACCTTGGCCTGAGGTTCCCTGTTGTTGTGAGATTGCCCATCTGAAGCCCTTACCATGCGATGAGCCTGATTTTGAAGAAGTACAGCCAAAGCTTGATAAAAAGTCAATGTGCATAACTATTCACCCCCTTAAAGTCAATACTTTGTAGAGCCACCTTTTACGGCTATCACAGCTCAAAGTCGCTTTGGATAAATCTCTATGAGCTTGCCACATCTTACCACTGGGATTTTTGCCCATTCCTCCTTGCAAACTTTTCCTGCTCCTTCAAGTTGGATGGTTTGCGCTTGTGAACAGCAATCTTTAAGTCTGACCACAGATTTTCTATTGGATTGAGGTCTAGGCTTTGACTAGGTCATACCATCACATTTACATGTTTCCCCTTAAACCACTCAAGTGTTGCTTTAGCAGTGTGTTTGGGGTCATTGTCCTGCTGGAAGGTGAACCTGCGCCCTAGCCTCAAATCACACACAGAGTGGTACAGGTTTTGCTCAAGAATATCCCTGTATTTAGCACCATCCATCTTTCCCTCAACTCTGACCAGTTTCCCAGTCCCGACTGCTGAAAAACATACCCACAGCATTATGCTGCCACCACCATGTTTCACTGTGGGGATGGTGTTCTTTGGGTGATGTGATGTGTTGGGTTTGCGCCAGACATAGCATTTTCTTTGATGGCCAAAAAGTTAAATTTTAGTCTCATCAGACCAGAGCACCTTCCTCCATACATTTTGTTTTTTGCTGAAAGTAATGGCTTTCTTCTGGCCACTCTGCCATAAAACCCAACTCTGTGGAGCATACGGCTTATTGTCATCCTATGTACAGATACTGCTGTGGAACTCTGCATCTCCTCCAGGGTTACCTTAGGTCTCTGTGCTGCCTCTCTGATTAATGCCCTCCTTGCCCGGTCCGTGAGTTTTGGTGTGCGCCCGTCTCTTGGCATGTTTGCTGTTGTGCCATGTTCTTTCCATTTGGTTATGATAGATTTGATGGTGCTCCTAGGGATCATCAAAGATTTGGATATTTTTTTATAACCTAACCCTGACTTGTACTTCTCAACAACATTGTCCCTTACTTGTTTGGAGAGTTCCTTGGTCTTCATGGCAGTGTTTGGTTAGTGGTGCCTCTTGCTTAGGTCTTGCAGCCTCTGGGGCCTTTTAAAAAGGTGTGTATATGTAATGACAGATCATGTGACACTTAGATTGCACATCATTTCACTAATTATGTGACTTCTGAAGGTAATTGGTTGCACCAGGGCTTTTTATGGGCTTCATAACAAAGGAGGTGAATACATACGCACATGCCAATTATCAGTTTTTTATTTCTGAAAAATAGTTTTATGTATATATTTTTCTAATTTCACTTCTCCAACTTAGACTATTGTGTTCTGATCCATCACATATAATTCAGATTTAAAAAAATATTGAACTGAAGGCTGTATAACAAAATAGTAAAAAGCCACGGGGGTGAATACTTTTGCAAGGCACTGTATGTAGCATGTAGTAATAGGTAAGACAAGGTATGCATTATAACATACACATAAGGGATGTATTACACAGACAATTGGCAAGTTATCAAATTGCTACAGACAAATTAAATGAGAGACCCAATCACACACTGTTGACATGAATAAGTGAAAATAATCACTGTGGGTCACTGTAATGCCGCGTACAGACGATCGGACATTCCGACAACAAAATCTTGGATTTATTTCTGACGGATGTTGGCACAAACTTGTCTTGCATACACGCGGTCGCACAAATGTTGTCGGAAATTCCGATCGCCAAGAACGCGCTGACGTACAACACATATGAAGGGACTAGAAAAAGGAAGTTCAATACCAAGTGCGCCACCCTTTGGGCTTCTTCTGCTAATCTCGTGTTAGTAGAAGTTTGGTGAGAGACGATTCGCGCTTTTCAGCCTCGTGCTTTTCAGTCCGTTTCTGCTCTTCAGTTTGTGCTTGTGGGTTTGTATCTGTTTTTCAGTGCGTGTAGTCAGTTCATATCTGGTTTTCAGTGCGTTCTTGTCTGCTCGTTTCTGATTCTCAGCTCGCTCTTCTCAGGCCTTTCTGATTTTCAGTTTGTTCTGTTAGTTCGTTCTGACCAGCTGACCGTTTTGAAGCCATGTTGCGGGTAAATACTCATTGTAGAGTTCGTGCTATGCGGGGGCTTGCTGTTGGGATTCTTATTTTGACCCAAGCCCAGTCCATGAACAGGGGGAGGAGGAGTTCATGGGCCAAGAATTGGTTGTTCCAGCGTGACCAATTCTCACATCAGATGGGAGAGGAATAGCTGCGCTAAACGGTGAGACCACCAGTGCTGAGTAGGTTGAATATGAACAAATATGTGAATATAAAAATGGTTTGTGAAAAAATGTTTTGAATTGCAGGTGACAACACAATTAAGTAGTTGAATAAATAAATATAACAAAATATCAAAGTGAAAACGAAAGAAAGAGTGTAAAAAAAACTTCCTGAAAAATCAAGGTCCAAATAGTCAGTTAAAATAATGTGAAACAAAAGTGCAATCTTCTTTTTGTTTCACATTATTTTAACTACCAGCTGGCCAGAGCCAGAAGAGTGATGGAGAATGCTTTCGTCATAATGGCCAGCCGGTTCCGCCTATTCCTGACGCCAATCAACATGGCGGAATATAAACTAAACCATATAATACTTGCATGCTGCATTCTATACAACTTTCTAAGGAGAAATGCGCTGAACTATGTGGCCTCAGTTGGGCCTGAGGCCGGATTTCAAGAACAAACAACCCTAACGACACTTGAAGCTGGCCGTCCTGGCTTGCCCCCCCAAAGCACGCGCGAGGTCCGTCAAAAATATATGGAATACTTTGCGGGTAGGGGGGCCATTGATATGCCAGCAAATGTTTGGGAAACATTTTTAAAATAATTTTTTTTTTAAACTGAAATAATATTTCATTTGATTTACTGCTTGTGTATCTTTTAGCTGTCTCCTAGGGGTTTTCCAATGGGCTTTTCTTTTTTGGCCATTTTCATCAATAGTGCAAACGTAATTTAGTTGATACATGAGGTGACAATCTCTTCTTCAGCTAACTATTATGTTGTGGGTCTGCTACACACACACCCTGTTTTTGTTTTAATGTATGTAATGCATTAATGCTACAAAAAAACACATCCTTTTCAGCACCATTAATTAATTTTTTGGAGTCCCGAAAATGGCCTGATTGGGGCAAATTTTAGAGCACTGTGGGGGTTATTTACTAAAGTCAAATCCACTTTGCACTACAAGTGCACTGCAAGTGCACTTGAAAGTGCACTGAAACTGCACTGAAAGTGCACTTGTAGTGCAAAGTGGATTTGCCTTTAGTAAATAACCCCCATTGCCACTGTAAACACCAACTTAGTCCAAAAACTGGTATTGAGTATTGGAAGAAGAAGCCACACATCGTTGAGTAGAAAACATTTTACTCAAAGCACATTCACATGTGCGTTCGTAAAGGGTTTTTGAACAAACCAACATATTTGTTGTATAACATTTTTAGGTTTGACAGTACAAATACCCTTTTTGGGTTAAACAGGCATGTTTAAAACCATAAAACATACACAACTCAGGAACTTACAAAGTTCAACTTTGAAAAAGTGAAGGCAATATCAGACATTAGTATGTCTAAACTGTGTTGACATTGGCTTCATCAGATGGGGTGATGTCACTCCTGTAAAAGCCAAATTTTGAAGATGCACACAAATTGGGAGTCAAAATGTGGATTTCCCTCCTGATCCCATGCCTAATGTCAACATGTGCTAGCTCCCATCATGGGGGATCAATGAGGGCTAATAGATGGATGGATATAACCCGCGGCAATGAATTGGAGGTCTCATAACTCCCATGTTTATGATGAACCAGTCCTCCCCTGAGTAGAAGCCAGCTACCCCTCTGTTGTCAGACTGTCCGTTGTCAATAAAGTTACATGAAGGTTCATTGAGGGAGTGGTGAAATGAGATTCTTCTTCCACAACATCCACATCACCTAAAAATAAAAGAACACACCATGTATTATAAATATGCAGGCATACATCTATTACCTGAAGCTGTGGTCTCAGACACTGTTGTGGTCACTATTTCGCCCACTTCAAAAATCTCTCCTTCCTCCACATCCTGAGGTTGTGGTGACTTCCACTTCTTTATGAGGTGGTGGGTCCCTGGTGTCCTCTGATGTCCTGAGTCTTTTCTCCTCTATGTGAATGAAAAAATAGGTATACTTAGCACACAGATATTTGAGGACAGAATATGAAACATTGCTTGAAGTGTCGTACAATTGTCTGTTTTGGCAGAGTTCCAAGCTGAAGACATTTTTTTTTTAATTTCTAAAGCTAGAATACTTACCTATTTTGTGCAAGTTTCACACATGGAGACACCCCTAGTATCCACTGGAGCACCTGTGTGGGACACCCTAAAAAGGGTGTTCTGGTGTCCCACACTAGTGCTCCTGCGTCCAGATGTGTAAACAGCTGCTGAGTGTCCTCTCCTTACACTGAATCAAGTTTGCATTTCATTCTAGTTACAAACCCATCTAGACAGCAAACTTCTTTTAAGACAAATAGGCATGAACAAATTTAGTTAACCTGCATCTGCCAAAAACATTGCATTAGTGAGCGAACAAACAATGTTTACTACGAACGATTACTGTGCCCACGAACCTGAAACTTGCCATTTTAAACACCATTTTAAACTGTACAACAGTAAAGAAAAGCACATGGAGCAGCACGAATGTGATAATAATTATAGGAATACACGACAAAATACTTACTTTTTTGCAGCACTCTCTTGATTCTTTTGTACTGATCCTGCTCCCTCAATTTAAGGTCTGACCATTGTTTCCTCAGTTGATCCTTGGATCGCTGTACCCCAAAATTCTTCTGCAGACTTTTCACAACTTTAGCCATGATCTTGGCCTTTCTCACATTTGGGTTTGGGTAAGGTCCATGCTTCCCATCATAGTCGGCCCTCTTCAAGATGTCCACCATCTCCACCATCTCTACAAAGGACATATTTGAGGACTTAACTCTCCTCCGGGATTGGGACATTTGTGGCTCCAGGCTTTTGTCGTCCTCCTTGTTACAGCTCTCCTCTGCATGCACCTGCTCTTTCTCCGCCATGTGCTCTCCCACTGCACCGAAAGAGAAGGGGCGGGGAATATACTAGAAAGAAGGTCAGGGGCGGGCGGAATTTCATGCATGCGCAGTGTATATAAAGCGTAACACGCGTGCGTCGTACGTACGTTCTGTGAGCGGAGGACAGAGTAGCGGAAGCGCCGATCATGCTAACAAAGGTACCATTTTAACTTGGGCATCAGTGGGCTATACTGCTTATAGATCGAGGCCTATATTGGGACAAGATTAGGAGAGTTTAGCCTGACATTAGGGTTTGTCTTGTGTTGTGTCTTGCAGATAAAATGGATCGATTCAACGATCACGACTTCTTCCCAATTCATTGATATGCACAGAGAGCTGCCCTGCCTGTGGCAGACAAAACACCCCTTTTATACTAATGGAATAAAGAGGCAGGCAGCGCTGGATCAACTGTTGTATTTTGTGAAGTTGCAGATCCCCACGGCAAACATCAACTATTTGAAGTGCAAAATTGGTGGCCTGAGGAGCACATATAATAAGGAGCGTGAGAAGGTCCAGGATTCCCAGAGTACAGGAGCAACAGCAGATGACATTCATGTCCCCAGGCTGTGGTACTACGACAGATTGTGATTTCTGTCAGACCAGACTGAAAACAGGCCATCACTCTCAACCCTTCCTTCCACTCTTCCTTCCATGCTTCCTTACACCCTAGCTGAGGCTTCCGACGTCCAACCTGGGCTTCAATATATTTCTCAAAATTGTGTGTGATTGATGAACAATAAACTAAAACTGTCCCATTTTCATATGCAGGAAAGCCTCAGCCAGGAGGAGGCTGTGGAAAGTGGCAGCCAGGAGGTGGCAGGGGAAAGTAGCAGCCAGGAGGTGGCCGGGCCCAGTAGCTTGACCAAATCACAGGTTTCTCCCCACCACCTTCCAACAAAAAGATCCAGGAAGGGGAGGAAAGTGCAGGAGTCAGCAGTTTCTTTGATTCGGGAGGCTACTGCGGCCCTCAGAACCAGCCCCAATATTCAAGAGGCCTATGCCTGCATGGCTGCCAGCAAAATGCTGGAAATGGAGGTTGGCCACCGCCTCATTTGTGAGGAAGTGATGTATCTAGCACTAAATAAGGGGTTGAGGGGCGAACTCACAATCAAAACCTACCTGTGTGATTGGACCATCCTCCTCCTCCACCACCTGCCACAACTCCAACACCAGAGCCACAGCCTGGAAGCAAGCGTGGAAGCAAGCGTGGAAGGAAGACAAGAGTGTAATGGCCTGGGTTCAGTCTGATCTGACAAAAGACGCAGGCTGTTGTATGATCACAGCCTGGGGACATATATGTCATCTGCTGCTGTTCCTGATCTCTCAGAGTCCTGGACTGGATTGTGCTCCCTATTAAATGGACTCCTCAGGCTACCAATTTTGCCTGTCAAATAATTGATGTGTGCCCTGGGGTACAAAGGCTTCGCCAATTTCACCAGTTTATCCAGCGTTGCCTTCCTCTTTATTTTGTTATGACCCCTAATAAATGTCTATTTTTTATCACAAATACTTGGCTATGTGTTTTAGTTCAAAAAGGACAGTTTGTTTGTGAGTAGTCAGTTACATTTTAAAAATACTATGTCAAATTAACAAGGAAAACCAACACCAACCAATCTCCTTGAGGTTAAAAAATATAAGATAATAATGGTGTTGTGGTAACTTGATACACAAAACAAAAAAAAATATTATGGAGATCACTATAAAAAAAAAAAATCAGGGGATCTTGATAAGAAAATTACAAAAAAGTAGATCACTATAAAAAAATATAAACATTATTCTGGAGATCTGGCAAAGAAAATGATAAAGATTATTCATGAGATCACGAGAAATAATAAAGAAATCAGTTTGTCAGAACTCTGTGTGAATATCAGCAGCAAAACAACTTATTCTAGCATCATAAAGAAGAAGAGAATGCGCTGCATTAAAAGATTACAAACTTTGCAGCGTGACGAATGTGCTATCTCCATTACGAACGCTAGTTTTACCAGACCGAGCGCTTCCGTCTCGTACTTGATTCAGAGCATGCATGGAATTTTGTGCGTCGGAATTGTCTACACACGCTTGGAATTTACTACAACGGATTTTGTTGTCTGAGAATTTGAGAACCAGCTCTCAAATTTTGTTTGTCGGAAATTCCATCAAAAAATGTCCGATGGAGCCTACACACGGTCGGAATTTCCAACAACAAGCTCACATCGAACATTTGTTGTCGGAAATTCCGCGTGTGTACACGGCATTAGAAGCATTCGGCCGACTTCTGTCTGACGTGCATACTGGAAAACCAGCAGCCGACCGACTCCCGATCAGTGCTCTCAGCCAAAGGCAGAGAGCGCTGATCGGAGCGTTCTGGCGGGGGGCCATCCCCTGTCACACCACAACAGCTCAGTGGGGACGATCGCTGAACTAACCTGGTTAGTACAGTGGCTCCCGATCTGAGATGTCAGGTTTTTTTCGTGCAACTGTAGTGTGTACCAGGCTAAGAGCAGCACTGCCCTGGCTTTCTTCTGATAATGACGTTTATTAATACATTGTGTATACTTACTCTATTTCTCCCCCAGTTATATCATTGTCTCGATTTTGTGATGACACCATGCTAGCTTCATGCAAGCCACTGCTGACATTTCATAATAATAATAACAATAATAATAATATATCGTAGTGATATACTTAATGTACATTAGATTTTGCTTTCATTTGGCATAAAAACAACCCAATAGATTGATATACTGTAGCAACATATAAAATAAATTTCAAAAAGATGATACATATTTTTACTGCTAGTTGCACAGATAAGATATTGTTTTCTAAGCGTTTGATATTGAATATAGGTTTATGAGTGACAGATCCACCTGGTTGGTTTTATGCATTCCCTGCTTAGTGCCACTATGAGCCTTACAATACCAGATCTTCAAATGCAATACAAAATGATCTGTAATAGCCTTCAATCCATAGTGGACTTGTCAGTTATTGTTCGAAAAGATGCTGCAGATCAGACAGATTAATTAGAGCAATTTGTGATCCTGCATAAATGTGAGCTAGAAATTTCTAGGTAAGGGTATATGTCTATTGTTTTGAATGAGAAATAATGGAAGAGCAGAATTATTATTATTATTATTATTATTATACAGAATTTATATAGTGCCAACAGTCAGTGCAGCGTTTTTCAAAATAAAGGGAGAAAATACATTTACAATACAATTCAAACCAAGCCGCCTGTGAGATCTTGCAATCTAAAATAATTCTATCTGAACTATCATTTACTAGGGAGGATGAGAAGCTCATTGACGGGGATAGACCATCAACTGTCAGTGTGCTTGTGCTGCTGTGGCGGGGGTGTGGTAAGGAGGGTGAGGTGGATGGCTGCATGAGATGTGATAGAGGAGAGAGAGCTTGTTCCTGGTCAGATTATTGTCTGGCTGCTGCTTGAGGATGAGATAGGGCCAGCCTGCCTCCTCCTACCCCTCCTTACTGGTCCCAGTTCATTCACAAACAAGGGAACAAGGCTGATCACACTTCCAAGAATGGAAAACTCAAGTATCACTGTAATGGATTTATTCAACTCTTCCCTATGGAACTTTGAAAGCTCTTCTCTGGAGATGGCCACCACTGACACTACAGCAGATGAAAGGACAGAACTCAACAGCATGGCAGCGATGCTTGAGAAAGCTTTACCCGAACCATTAGCCACTTCTACTCCCTTCTGGGATAGCCCACTGAACCATTTTCTGAGTGTGTTTGTTGGAGTGGCTCTGTGTGTCACCATGTTGGGTCTGGGCTGTACAGTGGAAGTCAGTCAGATAGGGGAACATCTCAGAAGACCCATTGGAGCCCTACTGGCACTCATCTGTCAGTTTGTTCTCATGCCACTGGTGGCTTTCCTGCTGGCTCTTATCTTTTCTCTCAATGAAGTTGCTGCTATTGCTGTACTGCTGTGTGGCTGCTGTCCTGGCGGAAACCTTTCCAACATCATGTCACTTCTGGTGAATGGAGATATGAATCTCAGGTAAATGACCCCCACACTGAGAATTATCAGGGAGGGGGATGGAAGGGTACAGGGGCAGCCAGTACGTGTTCATTCATCCTTTCTTTCATTTATTTGTTCATCGTTCAATCAGGAGCACATTCATTTTCAACTTATCAACTTGTGACTCCCCAGCTGTTGTAGAGCCATTAGTACCAATATGCTCTGGCAGCCTAAGAGCTACTATGAAAGGTTTAGCTGTATTACCATACACCTATACTGTATATCTTTATACTTCCTGCAACCTTTTAAATATAAAAAATGTCTTCACAAGTTAAATACATAACCTTTGGTTTTGTCTTTGTTTAGTTTACCATGACAAAATTGTATATATTTGTCAGACATTTTCCCTAGAATGTATACATACTGTACATACCAAGAGTCACTTTATGCCATTACATTTTAACAGCAAACACAAAGTGTTTTGTACTAGCTTTTACTAATTTACCAATGTATAAGGCTGCCACTGGGACCTTTACATGTATGAGCATGTACTATTGTGTGCTTATTTCATGCCTTTAATGCACCAATGTGTTACAAAAGCTTACATTAAAGTATAATAAAAGTACATGATAGCACACAATAATGCATGCTATACATCTTTAATATGTATTACTGAAGAAAGCAGAAGTATGCCTTGGGTCTAATTCATGTTTGACTGTCCCTGTAGAACAAAAACAGAGCGTCAAGAATAGAATACAAGGGTTGCCACTGGTGTCCTCCAAAGAGCAATTATCGGTCAAGAATAATAATAATAAGACTTTATTGCCATAACATGAAATTTCCATTTGAAAAATCTGAAATCTTCATCTACATTCTTGTTCCAGGTAATAACTGAATTAAGAGGGACTTCATTACAGCCAAGCAGATAGCTTTTCAGAAGAAGAACTCAGCTATGGCGTGGTCCTTCTTTCATCACAGATTTAGGTAGATCCCTCTTAAATCTTGTGGAAGGACACCACCATAGGAACATTTAGCACAGGTTGCCCATAGATGACCTGATCTCCTCCTCGGAGAATACTAAGAAAATCTCAGATCTTTGTGATTTAGTGTGGTGTGTTTTTAATCCCCATTATTAAGCCCTGAGGGGCTGCACGAAATGCATTGGGGGCGTGGTCTGGTTGGAGACCAGGCTGAGGTTGCCATACACATAAGATTTATGGCATCGTTTTGATATGGGGCTCAGGGGAGATTTTCTTCTATACTCAGTGACGGTAGGAGCTTGGACAAGCTCCCTCTCAAGCCAGCACTTACAGTAGTGGACACAGAGGACCTGTACCCCCTAAAGCCTGAGTGGCTCACATACCGGGTTTATTTGGATCACAGTGTTTTAATCTTTGGCACAGTTTCCAGCAATCACATCCTGAGATGAATGGTACACCTATAAAACATATTAGAATGTAGCACAATGCATGATAAATGTGAATGGGTCCTCAAAGTGTTCTAATACTCCCAATATAAGGCTCTACTCTACAATGTTGCCTTTTACCATATGTACATGTGGAAGGGGAAATGATTGAAGACAAGTTGTGGGGGGTTTTCCAACAGGCTTAAATTGTCATGACTTAAATGATTCTGATAAAAGCTACAATGTGACACAGCTTTTGCAATATATGAAAGGCCAAAGCCAAGATGATGATTGGATGATTTCCTGCTGTCAATCACAGCCCTGAGCCACACACAGGGGTAATTTTACTAAAACTGGACCAGACAAAATCAGGAGCAACCATACATAGTAACGGATCAGTTTCTATCTTCAGCTTCAGGTACTACTCTATGGAGAGATAAGCTACCCATAGATGGATCGAAATGTGTCTAGTTCGGCAGGGACTCGCTGAATTTCAATCCATCTATGGTTGTTCCTACTCGACAGAAGTCAATCTAACAATCTACTTCTGTCGAACAGGACTGTTTGAAAAACGTTCTTGATTTATTGTTGGCAGCTAATACAATGGCACAGCGGAGAGGATTTCTCCATCCACCTCACATGTGTGGATGGGGGAATCTTCTTGTTGTTTTCAATCAGGCCTCTGACTGATCAAAAAAAAATGAAGCATCTTTGGTCAGTCTTATGTGCTATGTTCAGTGCAATGCTATGAGATGGAAAAACATTAAGGCCTCACTTACCTTATACTGATAAACTCCTGAGCACAAAACTCAGTGCTGTCATTTGTGCTCCTAACCTAATCATTTTCAGATTATTAATTTACTGACTTCCACGCAGACGCTGAGGTCATTGCAGTGTTTTAATTACCTTTGATTCACACACACCAATACACTTTACATACTATACAAATAAGACAGAAATTCCATCCAAACTAAGGGCTTTTTCCCCACAGGAAAACATAGGAACATGCACATTGTTAGCAGGCTGACAGTATAATGAGTTACATTGTGCCTATTGCCACAGCAGGAGCTAAACTAGCTGTCTGATTGCAGTTTGGAGGTCTTCCTTCAGTGCACATTGTAATACTTAAAGCGGTAGTAAACCGCTGCAATAAAAAAAACTTGTCCCTGCAAAATAATAGCATAATGTGCTAGTATGCATTGCATACTAGCACATTATGAAATACCTTAAAACAAAGCCCTGTCACCACTGAAATGGTTTCTATCTTCCTTCCATCTTACTTCTAGGTTCATGGACTCCAGCTATGTGAGTGGCCAGAGCCACGATGATGTCACTCCCACGCATGCGTGCGGGAGATATTCATTTTACTTACAGGTAAGCCTTATTATAGGCTTACCTGTAGGTAAAAACCACAAAGGGGACTTTACTACAGGCATATCCCACTTTTAATTACACAATGGGGTTTATTTACTAAAGCTAGAAAGTGCAAAATCAGGCTCACTTCTGCTTAGAAACCAATGAGCTTCTAACCTCGGCTTGTTCAATTAAGCTTTTTTAATAAAACCTGGAAGCTCATTGGTTTCTATGCAGAAGTGAGCCTGATTTTGCACTTTCCAGCTTTAGTAAATAAACCCCATTGTGTACTTAAAAGTGGGGTATGCCTGTACCACTTTAACACAAAATTAAATCTTTACTATTTTTTGATACATACCAATGCAGGCCATCAGTGTGAACTGACACCATTAAAAATAATGTTATTGTCTGACCTTGCAATTTGACTGCATTGAGCAACACACCACATCGCCGATGGTGTGAACAAGCCCTTCCTTTTTTTTCTAAAGGTGGCCATACACAGCCCAGTTCTCTCCCCAACCTTGAGGGCTTTTCAAGGGCTGGTAATGGGTGTTCCTGACCATCAGAAGCTATCTATGAAGTTGATTTACAAAAAAGAAGTAAAGCATGTTCACTTAGGTCTGTAAATAAAGTGAAATTATGTTCACTTGGAAAACCCAATTATATGCAAGGGGAAAAAAGGGAATTTTGCTTGCAATGTTCACCTAGCTTGGTGGATAAACTTCACCTTGTGTGTAAAGCTAGGTAAACATCCACTTTCCTAACTGAATAGTCAGTGCTCCTTTAATAAATCACCCCCTTATTGCTTACATACATTTTATACAGGCATACCCCACTTTTAAGTACACAATGGGGTTTATTTACTAAAGCTAGAAAGTGCAAAATCAGGCTCACTTCTGCATAGAAACCAACAAGCTTCTAACCTCGGCTTGTTCAATTAAGCTTTGTTAATAAAACCTGGAAGCTCATTGGTTTCTATGCAGAAGTGAGCCTGATTTTGCACTTTCCAGCTTTAGTAAATAAACCCCATTGTGTACTTAAAAGTGAAAAAAATTGTAACTTGTGAAAAAAATCTCTATGCATTTAGTACTGATCACGACACTAAAGCTACTGTTATTGTGTTACAATAAATCTCTGTCTTTGAATGGAGTTTGTGAAAGTGTTTGTTTGATCAACTGTTTCATATATGCTAAAAAAGGAATGTTATGACTGAAGTTACATTATGGCTGGGTTTAAACTGTTGTGCTGCAATAACGCACATGCTGTAATGTGTAGTGCGTTAGGGCAGACAAAATGGGCTGGCTAACGCACCAATAAAGGTACAAGCACTGATTTTGTAAAGCAGTGCACTACAAGGTTTGTCTGTCAGCAAGGTGTGTTGGGGTTCCATACACAATAAATAAGGCCACATAACATGTGTAATGCACATTACTGGGTGTTGCAGTAACATTCATTAATGCAGCTTGTTGGTTAATAGGACTTAAGAGAGGGAAGTATCTCCTGAGATACATGTGCCATAGACTGGGAATCTGAACCATGTTACATTGCTTTCACTGGCTACAATTTCTTTTTCATATGCAGTAGGTGTTGCTGCATCCAGTACAAACTGGAAGGAAAATAGTAGAATTCATTACATTGATCATATTAGTTTCCATACAAAAAGCACATGTGAAGTTTCTTTCAATACAGTTATAATTAGATTATTCAATATAAAATGCCATTAAGATATGGTTCACCTATGATTCAGATTAAAAAACCTTGGAAATTACATTATCCAATCACAATTTAGTGAATCGTACAGTGAGATTGTAATATGCAGGCAGCATATAAAGCTCTCATGTATGTGTATGATATCATTGAATACTTAGGTAATAATTAGGTAGGTTGGAACAAAATATTTTACCAGCTGTACTGAATGCTGTCATTGTAATGATTTGCTCTGAAGTTCTTAGTAATTGCAAATTAATTTATTAAAGCGTAATCTTTATGCTGCTTTTACTGTATATGCTGCACATTTGTAGTCTTTAGATTCATTTCTTTCATTCATAATTGTATCAGCACAAAATTGTCCTATTGTGAAGAGGGAGGTCGAACATAAAGGGAAATTATACATATTGAGTAGAGTGAGGCCTAACATAAATGACACTACACAGGAACCAGTAAGATATAAATACAATTATGATGTTAGTACAACAGGATTTTGTTAACAGGTTAATTTTCAGCATGCATACATTATTGTTTTTAGGTTTTGTGTGTACTGAAAAACATCTTCAGTCAGAAATTCATATTTGTACTACATTCAATATATACAAAGCAAAATTAATATTACTCAGTAACACCTCTTAGTTTTCTTATCACTGGTTTACCATATTCTGCATTTAAGATACATTTTTGTCATACAAATATCATATTTAATCGTCACTATGGGATCTTGTGATGAAAACAAAGAATGAAGGTTCATTTGGGGAGTGGGTCTAATATTTTACAAACATTGCACAGGACTGGGGCTGGAAAGCATGAGCTGAGATTTCAGGTAAGGCTTCTGTGTCACTAGTTAGCCTACGTTACATCCTAATAGTCATGAGCTATGGTCAGTGGCTGAAAGAGAGAGAGAGAAAGAGAGGATCACAGGATCAAATAGTAGACAAGAGGTTTCCACGTATAAGGCCCCTTTCACACGGATGCGGATTTTCTAGTTTTCTACCGCAGCTAAAAGCACACAATGCTTTCCTTTGGCCCCATTCGCACACTGCATTTAGCTGCGTTTTGATTACATGCAGTTTGGTGCGGATAGAAAAAATAGAATCGACTGCGTTCAGGAGCTATTTAGCGCAGCTATCCGCACATAACCGCAGGTAATCTCAGTGCACTGTGTCAGCTGTGGATAACAGCGCCGAGCTGCTCATCGGGAAAGGAAAAATGTTTTTTCCTTTCCAAATGAGCGACAAGCACGGGGATCCGACTTGGATCCCTGCCAATGCCCGGCACTGTTTGGTATGAATCTTGAAGGGGAACTCCACGCCAAATTTTAAATAAAAAACCGACATGGGTTCCCCTCCAAGAGCATACCAGGCCCTTCGGTCTGGTATGGATTTTAAGGGGAACCCCTTACGCCAAAAAATCGGCGTGGGGGTCTCCCCCAAAATCCATACCAGACTCTTATCTGAGCACGCAGCCCGGTCGGTCAGGAAAGGGGTGGGGACGAGTGAGCGCCCCCCCTCCTGAACCGTACTAGGGCGCATGCCCTCAACATGGGGGGGTTGGTGCTTTGGGGCAAGGCCCCCCACCCCAAAGCACCTCGTCCCCATGTTGATGAGGACAAGGGCCTCTTCCCGACAACCCTGGCCGTTGGTTGTCGGGGTCTGCGGGCGGGGGCTTATCGGAATCTGGGAGCCCCCTTTAATAAGGGGGCTTCCAAATCCCAGCCCCCCACCCAATGTGAATGAGTATGGGGTACATCGTACCCCTACCCATTCACCTAGGAAAAAAGTGTAAATTAAAAAAACACAGTAGACAGGTTTTTAAAGTGATTTATTAAGCAGCTCCAGGGGTCTTCTGCCGACTTTGGGGGTCTTCTTCCGACTTCGGGGGTCTTCTGATGACTTCGGGGGTCTCTCAGGCCTCTTCTCCCTCTCTTCGGTGTCGTCTCCGCGCTCTCTGGTTCTTCTCTGGTGCCTTCTTCCTTCTACCTGCCTCCTCCGCTATCTTCTGCTCTTTTGCCGCTCTTTTGCTAGCGGAGAAGCCCGGTCTTCTGAGACGTCTTCTTTCCTCTCTTCTCTTCCTGAGATGTTGACACGACCCTCCCTCTCGCTGTAATGCCGTGAGCGAGGTCCGTAACCAATTATATAGGCATGGGGCGTGGCCACCGGGTGATGTCACCCAGTGACCCCTCCCCTTATGTCGTCACAGTCCCGGGGCATGATGGGCATCCTACCCCTTACAGTGAGGCTTTATCAGACTTATTTCACATCACTACATGTCAATAAAAGACCTTACAGTAAAGGCATGTACAAGGCAATAACAAAGCCCTTTATTTCTGGAATGATAATGACAAAGCTTTCGGTAACAACTAAAGACAAGGAGCTGGCAGCCACTATGGAAGACAAGGAATTCCTAAACTATGGCTAAGAGGTTCTATCAGGACAATTCCAAAAGCTAGCACTACTACCATTTCGTACTTCCAGAAGGAAACTACCAAATAATAGTCAGCATGAAAAAGCACAATTTACTTCTTTACAGCGCACCCTGAACAGAAAACCGGAGTTCACTTTATGCAGAAGGTGTTTGCAAGAGATCATGCTCAGCCTGCACCACCTCTTAGGGAAAGAGAGGAATGTCAGTATATTCCATGCTTTGGCATATACCATCCCCACAAGCCAGATCAGATCAGGGTGGTCCTCACTTTAAGTGCTCAATATGAAGGTGTTTCCCTCAACAATGTCCTTCTCAGGCCTAATCTGAACAAAAAAGATATAGGAGTTTTGATCTATTGAACCAGTTACTGTTATGGTTGACATTCAGCAAACGTTCCATAGTTTCTTTGTTTGAGAAGACAACAGAGGCTTCCTCAGGTTCCCATGGTATCACGACAACGATGAATGCATCATAATTCACACTGATTCTACATTTGAGTTGGTTAATTCTGAGTCCGATAAGGAAATCAGATCTAATACTGTTATACTCAACAGCTCTGTGAAATCAAAGACAAGGTGGATTTCTCACCATTTTGAATTGTATTGTATGAGCTATTGCATGACCTATCCATGTTGCTCATAAATTTGGATGGCACATTTCTAAAGAGCCTCCCACCATCAAGGAAATTTTGCAAGCAGAAAAGATCATCATTTGATGTGTTCAACACGAAGTGTAATGACAGGAGATAGATAGCATGTTAAAGGAACTCCACTTTTCTAAGGACAGCCTGCTCTACAAATTGAACCCAATGATTGACCACGGCAAGTTGCTTCAAGTTGGAGATCACATAGGGAAGTCCAATCTGGTCTTCTGGAATCGTTGGAGTACCTTTGCAACCTTCAAGGTTGTGACAAGTGGCAAACTAGCAAACACAACATACAAGTGGGCAACATAGAACTCTTGAAAGAAAAGGATGTCCACCACAATCATTGGCCTATGGGTCTCATTACAAAGACTAAAACCAAGTAAAGATTCAAAGTTTAGGAAAGCAGATGTCAAGGTAAATAAAGAAAAACAAAAAAATGTGCATTTACTATTTTCAGTATTATTATTATTATTATACAGGATTTATTTTTACAATTTTTTTTTTACACTGCATCCTGCAAAGCATTACACCCATGATCAATGGATCGCAGGTGCAGTGCCAGGCTCCTTCAGACACTCAGTACAGCTATCTGCCAGTACTTTTGTATGGGTGGACAGTTACTGAAGTACAGGAGGAATCAATTAACTATGAGGGAGCTCATCAGTGCTCTCGTAGTTTATTAACAACTACAAGCCGTCTGCCACGCTGGCAGACAGAAATTTTAGTTCATTCACTTACAGATCTCTGGTGGCTGTGAAGGCAGAGCCCTGCACAGCTGCAATGTTTTTGAAATCTGACAGCGAGTGTGGGGAGAGGATCCCACACCCAGTGTCATGAGGGGAGTGCGGGGGACTGCTCCAAAGTAACATGATACACCCTAAATATAGGTAACATGTAACATCTTACAAAAGGTGAACTTATCCTTTAATGAAGGATTAGTGTAATTCTACAGTACTATGCAAATGTTTTTAGTCAGGTGCGAAAAAATGCTGTAAATTAAGAATACATTCAGAAATAGAAGTGTTAATAGTTTTGTTTTATCAATTAACAAATTGAAAGGTAAATGAACAGAAGAGAAACCCAAATCAAATTAACATTTGGTGTGATCAACATTTGCCTTGGAAACAGCATCAATTCTAGGTACACTTGCACACAGTTTTTGAAGGAACTTGGCAGGTAGGCTGTTTTAAACATCTTGGAGAACTAACCACAGCTCTTCTGTGGATTTAGGCTGCCTCATATCCTTCTGTCTCTCCATGTAATCCCAGATACACTCCATAAAGTGGGGAGAAGAGTGCTGTGTGGGGGCCAAACCATCACTTCCAGGACTCCTTATTCTTCTTTACGTTGAAGATAGTTATTAATGACATTGACTATATGTTTGGGGTCATTGTTGTGCTGCAGAATACATTTGGGGCCAATCACACCCCTCTCTGATGGTATGGCATGATGGTTAAGTATTTCCCTGTATTTCTCAGCAATGAGGATTCCATCTTCTTTAACATGTGGTTTTATCATGTGCTGAGGAAGAATTGCTGAGGCTCTTTAAAGTGGGGTTCCACCCAAAAAAAAAAAAACTACACGAAAAATCTTTAAAAAAAATACAAAAAAAATTTGGATATTTTTTTTTTATTCACCTCTAAATGCCTGTTGCTAGGGGGTCCCTCGTAGTCTGCCTCTTTCAGTGCCTGGGCTGGTGACATCACTTCCCCCTCGGCACAGGAAGGGCTCAGCTCTGCTCCCTCCCTCCTGTCAATCATCTGGGACCCATTACAGGTCCCAGGTGACTGAGCGGCCAATCACAGCGCGCGGCGCCGCTCGCGCATGCGCAGTGGGTGCCAGGCTGTGAAGCCACAGCCCGGAGCCCACAGTTGCAATGTCGGCGCCGCTGAAGGGAGGGGGAGACGAGCGGGGCTTCGATCCCCCGCATCGCTGGACCCTGGGACAGGTAAGTGTCCAATTAAAGGTCAGCAGCTGCAGTATTTGTAGCTGCTGACTTTAAATTTTTTTTTTTTTTTTGACTGGCCCTCCTCTTTAAGTGGTTGTAAACCCTTTACAACCACTTTCTACTACAGGCAACCGTTACCGGTGGCTCCCAGGTGCATGCGCGGGAGAGACGTCATCGCGGCTCCGGCCAATAACAGCGCCGGAGACGCGATACCCAAAAGTAACCCCCAGGAGCGATGTCGGCCACCGGAGCGGTGAACAGGACAGCTGTGGGGGCTTCCATCTCAGGTAAGTAATTCACAATGAGCTAGTATGCTAAGCATACTAGCTTATTATGCCTTTGTCTTGCAGGGTTTTTTTTTGTTTGTTTTTTTGTTTTTTAGGGTTAACAACCACTTTAACTGGTTCTCGTAAAAAAAAAAAAAAAAAAAAAAAGAAAACCAGGAATGTACAATACTGGAACCGAAAGCAATCCAACTGAACTTTACATTTCATCACTAGAGCAATCCTGTCAAATAGCTGGATGTATGCTTTCATTTACTGTGCTTTGTTCTTAGCTTGATTAAATATGCTTAGTGATGTATTGATGTTCTGTGATGTGTTTGTGTTATTTCATCTATTAAGGAGATTTGATTTATGTAACTGAATATGTAGATATTAGATCGATTAATGACCTGTTTTTAGTGAAACTACGTAACTGCTGGCTATAAAATATAACAGTGCTGGGAAAGGCATATGGAAGGTCAGCAGACTGATAGTAGTTGCATGGATAGAAGCAGTGGAATTACTGATGTAAGTCTAAACAAACAGAAGAGGTTAAAGATGCTATATCTATGGACTTAAAATGCTTCATAGTGTAGCACGGCCCCCTTGGGGACTGGTTGGATTTACCTGCTCATCCACATCGTCATGACTTTGTGAACATTCCAACCCACCTGACACTGGGTTCAGACATCATTGCAACACCTTTGGGTAATAAGACAACACTCATGATGTTTATATTTTGTTAACCTTTACTGAAATACTTCAGATAAGATGTTGTTGTACAAAGAGGTAATGGTTCACCTGAGCCAAGGATAACCGCACCAGCTCCGTAGAATGATTTCCCCAGTAAAACAGTTAGAACAGTTGGCAACAACAGGATAATATATATATATATATATATATATATATATATATATATATATATATATATATATATATATATATATATATATATAGTGGAACCTTGGTTTACGAGTAATGCAGTTAACGAGCGTTTTGAAATACGAGCAACTTTTTAAAAAAAATCCTGATTCAGTTTGTGAGTGTTGTCTCGCAAAACGAGCAGGATTCAAGCCAATGGGTTGTGCAGTACCGCATTTGGCCAGAGGTGTGGGGGCGCCGGTGACACTTGCAATGGTTTGGAGCCATTCGGAAATACTCGGAATCACTCGGAAATACTCGGAAACACTTGGAAATACTCCGTTCCCGAGTGTTTCTGAGCATTTCCAAGGTTTTCTGATTTCTGAGTTCAGCCGAGCTGTCCCTGAGTATACCTGAGGCTCTCTGGCGCCCCCCCCCCCCCACACCTCTGGCCACATTCGGTATTGCATGCAATGGAAGTCAATGCGGAACTAATTATCTTTGTTTCCATTGACTTCTATGGGGAAGCTCACTTTGATATGCAAGTGCTTTGGATTACAAGCATTCTCCTGGAATGGATTATGCTCGAAATCCAGGGTTCCACTGTATATATATATCTATAGATATAGATATATATCTATAGATAGATATATATATATACAATAAAATATCACTTGGACATCCTGAAAGGATAAGCAAAGTTAAGCATCAATTCTGACAATACTTCTAGAGAGAGAAACCCAGGCCGGCCTGTTCAACCTGTTATTATCCTAATGAGAGATGAAGCTAAACAAGGATGGTAATAGGGCCCTTTAAGCAGCAATAACAGAATGTCCCCATTGCAGATCTGATGGTCTTCACCGGCAATCGGAGTTCATTAACTATATCCAATAAGGTGTAGTAACAGAGTGGTATTATTTTGTGTTCAAATATAAGTGCAGTGAAGTGTTCTCAAAGTAAAGCTGTCTTTACACGGTGTCCCAGTAAAACAACCAAAGAAAAGTTTTCAAAGGTAGGCAATTGCCCTCTCACCAACAACCAGACTGATTCAGCGCCTTCCGGACAGCGACTCCCGGGTAGACGTCCTGGCTGCAAACCCGCTTGGGATGGTCACACGGACTGTAGAATTGATGCTGATCAAACGTCCAATGAACAACAGGCAGTGGTGGACCCCTTCTCGGCCAGGTGAGGATGACGTACCCCTTGTGGTAGGCAGCGACCTCACTCCCCTTGCACGGAGAGACCTTTCTCTCATGAGGCCTGGGAAGAAGAGAGCACGGGGTGGGTCTCTGGTTTCTTTTATAGCTCTTCCCAGCAATCTCTCCGAAGGTAGCAAATATCCCTGGGATATGTGGTCCAGGTGTATGGTCACGTAGGGGAACAGTCACCCGATGGAACCACCAATCCCACAATCCCTTTTTGTTGGCTCACAAATATGATGTCAGATTAGTAACACTGAGCACTAGAGGGATGATATGATATCCGGGGATAACTATTTATTGCAATTGTAATCCATATTGCTACAATAGTAAATACCATTTGTTTTATATATTTAATTTCTTAGCAAGACTTGAACTTTAACAGTTTATTCAGTGACAATGGATGTTCAGGTCATGGTATAAGGCATCATGCACACTGGACATTTTATTAACGTTATAAAAACGCCAGTAGCTTTGCAGTGAGTTTTTCCGTTTTTCAATGTTTTTGCAGTAGCGTTTTTTTATCGTTTTTTTTATAAGGGTTTTTCAGCGTTAGCGTTTTTTAGCGTTTTTATTTTTTCAATGGATCAAAAACTTTTAAAAAACGCTGGTGAGACGCAGTTTTGAGCGTTTATCTGCGTTTTGTGGGCGTTTTTAGGCTTTTTTGACATTATAGCATTTTTACAGCTGAAAAACGCCTCTCAGAACCCACGACTTTGGGGTTTTTTCTACAGCTAAAAAACACCCCAACCAAAAACAGTTGATAACAGCCTATGTGTGCATATTCTTGTCATTAAATTAATCACTACATAAAACCAAGGAAGATCAAAGTTTCTTACAAAATATGTTGTTTTCAATGGGATCCAAACACATCAAACTTTGGAAGAAAAGTCCCACGTGTTGCATATTGGTTCTTTCACCTATAATTTACAGTTCAAGTCAAATGAATCTGGTTCTTCAAGGACATAATACCTATACAATAGGATCAGTTTATAAAGCTAACACAATATGATGAGGCTACTAATTTAAAAAAAAAATGACATTTTTTTTTCTGTTGAGTCTAATTAGATCTAAAAATGACAGGCACATGGCTTAAATAAAAGGTGCTTATTCTTATCCTAAAGCTTTATGAATTGAGCCAAATATGTCATGACATGCTAATACTACTACTACTACTACTACTTCTAAACTTCTCAGTCTAACCTCATCTCTTGACCTGAAGCAATGGATACAGGCTCCTACTCACTCCAACGGTAACACCCTTGACCTTGTCTACTGCTATCTGTGCACTCCGTGCAACCTCTTCAACAATCCTCTCCCACTCTCTGATCACCACTTTATTAGTTTCACTCTCTCAAGGTCTCCGACTTCCTCTCCCTCCAATTGCCTAATAGTTACCCGTAGAACCCTTCGCCACCCCAACCCTTCTCTTCTTTACTCTGTTACTGACCATCTCTATGACAAAATCTCACCCCTGTCCTTCCCCAACCTAGCCACCTTTGTCTGCAACAGCTCACTGTCATCCTCCCCAGACAAGCTTGCCCCCCTCATTACAGGCAGAATCAGGCCCTGACCGCTACAACCCTGGCAAACAGACGACGCCAGAAAAAGTCTCAGAAAATGTAGTTGTGCACCTTGAGAGTCTGTGGCGGAAGACTAAGTCCCAGGAAGACTTCAACCAATATAAATCTGCCCTCCTGCCTCTACACTCCAAACAGACCTATTTTATCACGCTCATTAACACATTATTATCCAGTCCCCGTCAACTCTTCTCTATATTTAACACTCTACTCTGTCCTTCACCCTCTAACTCACTGCCCAGGAGATCGCCAATCACTTCAAAAATAAGATTGATACAATTCGTGAGGAGATCTCCAATGCGCAGAAACCTCCCCCACTCAACACCCCATGTCCACAGGTACAATCATTGCTTCCCTCATTTAACCCTGCTAGTATTAACAAGGTTGCTAAAATTTTTTCTAACGTCCACCTAACCACCTGCCCCCTAGATCCTGCTCCCTCGCAAATGTTACGCTCACCCTCTGACTATTCTACACTCTCTAACTTACATTTTCAATCTCTCCCTCTCTTCTGGCATCTTCCCCAACTCTCTAAAATATGCGCTACTCACCCCTATCCTTAAAAAGCCCTCACTGGACCCCACCAATCTTAACAACCTACACCCCATTTCCTTACTCTCCTTCTCCTCCAAACTCCTTGAAAGAGTTGTCTACAACCAACTGAGCGACCAAACTTCTTTATCCCCAGTCCGCATTTCCCCCTCAACACTCTACGGAAACTGCTCTCCCTAAACTCACCAATGACCTACTAACGGCTAAAACCAACTGACACTATTTGTACTACTTCTCCTGGACCTCTCTGCAGCCTTTGATACAGTGGACCACCCCTCTTCGCTGGTTCTCATCCTACCTATCCCACTGCTCCTTCAGTGTCACTTACAACTCTACCTCCTCCTCTCCTCTTCTTTTCTCCGTCGGGGTTCACCAAGGTTCTGTTGTTGGACCTCTCCTTTTCTCAATCTACACCTCCTCCCTGGGTCAGATGATTGCCTCCCATGGCTTTCAATATCATCTCTACGCAGATGACACCCAAATCTACCTCTCCACCCCCCATCTTACTCCACCTGTCTCCTCAGGCATCACCAACTTACTTAACAGATATATCAGCCTGGATGTCACATCACTTACTCAAACTCAACCTATTCTAAACCGAGCTCATGATATTTCCTCCCCCACATGCCACTTCCCCTGATTTTTCTGTCAAAATCAATGGCTCATCTATCAACCCATCCCTGCATACCAAGGTCTTAGGTGTAATACTGGACTCTGAACTCTCCTTTCGGCCCCACATCCAATCGCTGTCCAAAGCTTGTCCAAAAGTTCATACTCTGCCAGGCCTCTCTCCCTTATGTAATCCTTCTTCCTCAAATACCACACACTGAGTTTTTGGCACCTCTGTATAAAAATAGTAATTATTGCCTTAAACCTTCTTAAAAAAACATTTATTTACTTTTTGAAGCAACAAAAAAGTAATCTAAAGCGTAGGTGTTAGAATTGCATGTGTCACATGTGCATGCCTATCCAAATATGTACTGCAAAGCCCCCTGAAGATATGTCTTCTGGGCTCCCAAGTTGTAGGACTCTACCTGTCATTACTGGAGTTCCAGTTATCCACTGATAAAACCAGGTATGGTACTATGGAAAAGTATGTTTAGTAAATGGTGGGACCAGCTATACTTTAATCTGTGTCTGCCAGCACAGGACAGGTTCAGGTTAAAATATACGTGAGCAGAAAAAATGGCAGTTATCGCTTAAAATGCATGACGCACACAACAAAGAAATTCCCAGCAGTTTGGGTCTATCCTTTAACAAAGAGAACCTGTCTGTCAGGCATAGCTATCTCATGCAGTCCTACTGTAATCTGTGAGAGCAGAAAGAGCATGATCAATCTCTGCAAGTTGCTTTTGTGTATCAGTTCTCAGGGAATCTCGGTAAACATTACACATCAACATGTCTCTGAATACTTTATTATCACCAACACAAGTGCGTGACATGCTTTTTTAAGCCACTCTGTGTAATTTAAATGAAATGGCTCAGTGTTACTTCAAATTAAATTATGATATTCCAAATAAGTAAGTCTAATGCCCTAACAATCTTTGTATCAATGGTTGTTCAGTTTACATTATTCCTTCATGGCTATAGTTTTGCTCTTGCTTTTCTCAGGACCTACTGTATATCTTACAGCATATACATACAGCTCAAAGGAAATCCTAACGTTGCCTGCCAATCGCTAGCCTATAGCTCACTGTATTTTGTAAATGACATCTGAGCTAGAAGATATTTCTGGACCTTTTGAATTGATGTGCTACACTTGGCTGCCTCCTGATGCCTGATGCCATAAGAAAAATTATAAGTGAGTTTGTAAATACAGACATATTTTGTCAATCATAGAGTTTAGCTTGAGGGAAAACTCTACTGCGTAAAATTCACTGCACAAGTTCATGTTCACTGCACATCATCTATGTCCATCAAATAGTTCCTTCTACCTGTAGAATTGTTCGGCACAGGTACAACTGTTCTAATTTAGGCCTAGCTGTATATATATATACAGATAGTCTAAACCAGTGTTTCTCAACCGTTTTTCAGTCAAGACACCCTTTAAGAATTATGGACGATCTCAAGGCACCCTTTAAAAATTATGAACAGTCTCGAGGCACCTCATTCTAAAATGTAAAAACTATTCTAATAGTTTTACATAATTCAGCAACATCCATACAAGTAGGACACCCAACTTTAGAGGGGATTTATTCTTCCAAAGCAAATACACTTTTGCAAACTGGTACGGACTCGTATTCCAATGTTTCTCTTCTACCTCAATTTTTCTCAATTACTCAGCTAATGTGACCCCAACACTGATGGAGAGTGGCAGGAGAGGGGGATACAAGGATGCTGTGCAGGCGACTGACATCCTCCGTATCAACTGATGATGCCATTGGTTGTTAGGATGCCGACAGCTAGAAGGTTGTAATGGTGCACAATGAAAACCTGTGGCTTTGTGTAACTAAAAGGCAGCCTTCATCCACATGCTGGCTTGTATAAAATATTTTATGCATTTTGCCAAGGCACCCCTGAGGAAACCCTCAAGGCACCTCAAAAAGGCTGGTCTAACCTATATACTATATTAATATAAATTTATATTTATAATTTAACAAAATAGTGCCCAGTGATATATTCTCTGTGTAACAGAATTTTGTTGTTTTTGTCTCTTTTACAGCATCATCATGACAACGTCCTCTACAATTCTGGCTTTGATATTAATGCCACTGTGCCTGTGGATCTACAGCAGGCCCTGGATTAACACAACACTGGTCCAATTTCTTCCATTTGGAGCCATGACCCTGACCCTCTGTAGCACTCTTCTGCCTATTGGTCTAGGAGTTTTTATACGTTATCGGTACAATAGGATTGCTGATGTTGTACTTAAGGTAGGCTTCCAAATCACAGAATCTAACTTAAAAATTCAATAACTGCACATGAAGAACAACTGGTTAGACATATGTGGTTTGTTTCGTTCTGAATTAAAATACGAAATTATATATGAAATTCAAATTTGAATAGTTTTCTAATACTTTTCGAATAATTTTCAAATTCGAAAACTTTTTGAATTCGAAAAGTTTTCAAATTCGAATTTGAAAACTTTTCGAACTCGAATAGTTTTCCAATTTCCAAAGAGATCATAATAGAATAGAAAATAAAGGAATAGAATAGAATTTTTTTTCTGTTCTATTGCTATATTTTCTATTCTATTTTATTCTCTTTGAAAATTAGAAAACTATTCGAATTCAAAAACTTTTCGACTTGGAAAACTTTTCCAATCAATTCGAAAACAAATAAACAAAACGAATTAAACAAATTTAACTAAACTAATTTATGTAAATAATGAGTCGAAACAAAACAAATTTTTTCGTTCTGCACATGTCTAACTGGATGTTTCTGATATGTTTGCATGGTTTGATTTTTTTATTCCAAGAATGTTGGGAGATTTAAGGTCAAGCAAAAAAGTCTCCTATAAATTAACAATCATACAGCATAAGGGACAGAAATGAACTGTCCATTGTCCAGACAAAATGATTTTGCCTGGGAAAACATGCGAGGAAAGGCTTCTGAAGAAAATAGTCAGAGTCACTAATCTTGGTTTGATTTTTCTTTTGCAAAAGATCTTTCACTGTATTATGGAAAAGTTACCTAAGCACTGGCAGAATTATGACACTGTACATAGTCAACAGCACACTATGCATGGTCAACATTACAGTACACGTGGTCAGCACTGAGCTTCATAGTCATTGCAGACTGTGAAACTGCTTTGGTGCCCACACAGCACAGGGACCCCCATGCACACAGAGGAGTCAGTACTCAATACCATCATGCTTTTGACATATAATACTGTCACAACCTAGAGTGTGCACCAAGAAATAGAATCTGCCTGGGAACATTAAACCTATTTGGAAATCATGGAATGAACATGCAAGATTTAAAGAGCACCTGTAGTGCACCTTGGAAAAACCTGTGAGAACCACATTTAGGGACACATGACTAGAGTAGGTCTTAAAGATAGCATTTCTAAAACCTTTATAATAGGAACAATTAAAACAGGATTTCTCTCCCTTTATCTCCTTCTTCACAGCATTATGTTAATTACTATTTTGTAGATACTCTGTAAGCCCTTTAGGCCCCATTCACACCTGAGTGTGGTGTTTTTGAGCTTTTTTCCGGTGTTTTGTCACGTGTTTTGTCGAGCGTATTTGTGCGTATTTGCGCGTTTCCATGCAGCGTTTTTGAGCTTTGTCGTTTTTTTATTAGCCAATAGGAAAAATGATCATCTGTTTCATCATTTGTTGCTATGTTGTCATCTGCTTCCTGCTCCAAAAATGCCCAAATCTGCACGATTCGAGCGACAAAAAAGGGTCCAGAACTTGTTTGAGCTTCAGGCGTAGGGCTTCAGGCCACTTGGAGTGGGGATGTGAACCATCTCCATAGAGAATAATTGATTTTTTTCCCCTCCAGCGTTTTGTAGCTTCAGGCTTCAAGCTACAAAACGCTCAGGTGTGAATGGGGCCTCCATGTACAGGAACACAGTTATTTGTCCTGTTGCCTGCACCGCCAAACACTGCTGAAGAATGTTCTGCATCCCACACTTTTGGGTGTATAAGATGCCTGTGTCCCTTCTGTGGTCTGTGGTTCTTTCTACCAGTTCCTACATCATTATAACACCCAATAGTGACACAGGGACCAGTGGATGGAATCAGAGCGATCAACATTGGACCAGGCATCCAATACACCAGAAAGTGTTAGATGCAGTGGTAGAGAGAGGATTGGTGGCTTAGGCAGTGGGACAGGTATTGAAGTGATTGTAAACGATCACTTTGTAAAACAACCTATTCAATTTAAAATAGAAATGAAATGCAAAACATTTTTGTATAGATATAAAAAACACTATAAATACCTTTTTCCCCTTTTTTTTTATAAGTGATCACATTCCCTCTGCTCTCAGCCGCATAAGAGCTGGGGGAGGAGAAGCAGCAGAAGACTGAACTTGCCAGTGAATGGCTGTGCAGGGTGGGTGTGTCAGGACAAGTCTGATCATTGGAGGGGTACAGGCTGAGTTTCCAGCATAGCTAGAGAACTGACCATGGTGTATTCTCCTGCTTAGTGTGGTCAGTTATTAATAGGAAAGCAGAGGGAATAGCAGAAACACCAGGGATTTCAAACAAAGGAAGCAATACAGAGAGAACAGCATTTTTGAGCTTCAGCAGAAAAAAAATGTTTTTGTAGGGTTTTTTGGAGCGTTTTTCCAGGAGAAAAAAAACGCTGAACGCTTCTAAACGCTTCTAAATGCTCCTAAACACTTCTAAATGCTACTAAAACGCTCCTAACAGCTTTTTTTTTTTTTTTCTTAACGAACTGTAAAAATGCTAATGCTCCCAAAAACTTCTAAAAGCTACTAAAACACTACTACAAGCTGACACAAAAATGCTATTATCAGCTTTTTTCTTTCAGCATTTTTATCTAGTGTTTTTTGAGTTTATAAAAATGCTAGTGTGCATGAATCCTTAATTGTGTTCTTTTACAAGCACTTTTTTGTAAAATTTTTTAGAGTCACTTTAATGACCAGAGACTATAGATCTACACAATTGATTCCCTATTTCACACTACAATGTGAATGGAGGAGTCTCTCCTATTGGCTGTTGTATTTGGGTGGCTGAAGCACTTGTGGCTACCTGAGTGCAGCTGCACTGACGAACAGTGACTGCATCTGATAGGAATTAATCAGCCAATAATTTTCCTGCAAGGTTTAGCCCCTGTTCATATCAACGCGATTTGACAGGTCAAATCACATGTCAAATTGAAGCCTATTGCCAGCAATAGGAGTGTCCCAATTGGTGCGACCAATTGTGCAGTGGTACACCGATTTTCAAAAGTAGTTCCTGCACTACTTTTGGCGACTTCGGGGGTGATTCCAATAGACATCTGTGCATGAACCCGCACAGGTGTCTTTCAAATCGCCACCGAAGTGGGACTGAAATGCAGATGTGGAACTCGCACGATTTCAAAGCCATGTTCAGTGTGAACAAGGGCTAAATCAACTTTTGCTGAGCCAGTTGGTGCTTGCAGGGCCATCCATTGCCCTCTAATTTCCACCAATTCAGCAGGGTTCATCTGACATTTCAGCAATCTAACTGCCTCTCCTTGCTTCAGTATCAATGTTACTGCACTTGCTTCCTGTGCTTGTTATTAAAAGTGTTATTAGCAGGCCAGCAGATATTGCAGGAGCCAATCATCATGGCTGTTAGTGATAGATAGATATCTTTGACAGAGATAACAAAATAAATCAGTGCATAAATCATTGCTTTGTCCTAATGTGTAATCCCCCTGAAAGAGAGCAGAGGAACATACCAATGGAATACTCTGTTCCAGACATTGTGGGACAATATGCTGACATTTAAAAATGTTGGTACCGGGTAACATGCTGTCTCACAGTATACATACAGTATACCGCCCTGAGCCAATCACGGCGAGCTATGCATTCTATTATTGAATACAATGCCTGCTCGGATTGGCAGAGGCTGTAACATCATCAGCCCGCACCTCTGACTCTTACAGCCAATCCGAGCAGGCTACTGTAGGTAGCCTGCTTGGATTGGCACAGGTTGTTACTCCAATCCGAGCAGGCTCTGTATTCATTAATAGAATACATCGCTCGCAGGGATTGGCTCAGCGGTGTATACTGTATGTATACAGTATTACCGCACACTCAGCGAGCATCCGGAGGGCTTAACATGCAGCGGGCAGCTGGCATATGATAACCCCAGCTTTATACCCGGCGTATAAGTAAGATGACCCCCGCTTTTTGCCCATTTTTTTTTACTGTAAAAGGTCGTCTTATACGCCGGAAAATACGGTAATTATGGTTGGGGTTTATTTATGTGTTTCTTATCCCTGTAATCAGTACAACCATGATAATCTGATGTCAGTTGTATCAAAGCAACAAAAATGACTGCCTGCAAAATGTTGTAGAAGAAATCGAAGGATTTTCAATCTTTACTGGAAAACACATTTAAATTATACTTTTTTTTAAATATTTACCAAAAGTAAGCCAAATCTGAGCTCATTAAAATAGTGTATTTTTCTATAAATACACAATGCGGTAAAATGTTGTAAGCATTTAAATGTACACACTGTGAAATGGCAAATAGATGAAGACTGACAGGGGCAGAGAGAGGTGCTGAGATTTTAACTAATCATTTATAATTATATCTCCATACCTTCTGCTCAGGATAAGCAAAGTTTTCGAAGCCCCATCCTGAGCAAAGGAAATTAAGTAAAAATTATAAATGATAAAATACCTGTAATAATAATAATAATACTGTAGGGCTAACCCCGAAGGAGCCGCTGGTTAAGATGGGTCCTCTGTTCTCTGCCATAACCCTTTCACAGGCCTCAGCCCTTCTGACACACCAGACTATTCAAATAAAGGATTAAATACTCACAGAAATATTTTATCAACAGTGATTATCTCAAGTAAGGCAACAAGACCAGAAACAAAAGTGAACATACACAGTGGGGACGGAAAGTATTCAGAACCCCTTACATTTTTCACTCTTTGTTATATTGCAGCCTTTTACTAAAATCATTTAAGTTCATTTTTTCCTCATTAATGTACACACAGCACCCCATATTGACAGAAAAACACAGAATTGTTGACATTTATGCAGATTTATTAAAAAAGAAAAACTGAAATATCACATGGTCCTAAGTATTCAGACTCTTTGCTGTGACACTCATATATTTAACTCAGGTGCTGTCCATTTCTTCTGATCATCCTTGGGATGGTTCTACACCTTCATTTGAGTCCAGCTGTGTTTGATTATACTGATTGGACTTGATTAGAAAAGCCACACACCTATCTATATCTATATCTAGATCTATATCTATATCTGTAAGACCTTACAGCTCACAGTGCATGTCAGAGCAAATGAGAATCATGAGGTCAAAGGAACTGCCTGAAGAGCTCAGAGACAGAATTGTGGCAAAGCACAGATCTGGCCAAGGTTACAAAAAAATTTCTGCTGCACTTAAGGTTCCTAAGAGCACAGTGGCCTCCATAATCCTTAAACAGAAGACGTTTTGGACGACCAGAACCCTTCCTAGAGCTGGCCATCCGGCCAAACTGAGCTATCGGGGGAGAAGAGCCTTGGTGAGAGAGGTAAAGAAAAGATCACTGTGGCTGAGCTCCAGAGATGCAGTTGGGAGATGGGAGAAAGTTGTAGAAAGTCAACCATCACTGCAGCCCTCCACCAGTCGGGGCTTTATGGCAGAGTGGCCCGACAGAAGCCTCTCCTTAGTGCAAGACACATGAAAGCTCGCATGGAGTTTGCTAAAAAAAAACCTGAAAGACTCCAAGATGGTGAGGAATAAGATTCTTTGGTCTGATGAGACCAAGATACAACTTTTTGGCTTTAATTCTAAGAGGTATGTGTGGAGAAAACCAGGCACTGCTCATCACCTGTCCAATATAGTCCCAACAGTGAAGCATGGTGGTGGCAGCATCATGCTGTGGGGGTGTTTTTCAGCTGCAGGGACAGGACAACTGGTTGCAATCAAGGGAAAGATTAATGTGGCCAAGTACAGGGATATCCTAGACGAAAACCTTCTCCAGAGTGCTCAGGACCTCAGACTGGGCCGAAGGTTTACCTTCTAACAAGACAATGACCCTAAGCACACAGCTAAAATAACGAAGGAGTGGCTTCACAACAACTCCATGACTGTTCTTGAATGGCCCAGCCAGAGCCCTGACTTAAACCCAATTGAGCATCTCTGGAGAGACCTAAAAATGGCTGTCCACCAACATTTACCATTCAACTTGACAGAACTGGAGAGGATCTGCAAGGAGGAATGGCAGAGGATCCCCAAATCCAGGTGTGAAAAACTTGTTGCATCTTTCCCAAAAAGACTCATGGCTGTATTAGATCAAAAGGGTGCTTCTACTAAATACTGAGCAAAGGGTCTGAATACTTAGGACCATGTGATATTTCAGTTTTTCTTTTTTAATAAATCTGCAAAAATGTCAACAATTCTGTTTTTCTGTCAATATGGGGTGCTGCATGTATATTAATGAGGAAAAAATGAACTTAAATGATTTTAGCAAAAGGCTGCAATGTATGAAAGAGTGAAAAATTTAAGGGGGTCTGAATACTTTCCGTCCCCACTGTATGTTTTTATTTAGAAAGAGGATTAATAGGCAAAGAAAAACCAACAACAGTCATAGTTACAATTTCAACATACTGGATAATTAACAATCAGGAGTAGGAGAGTGGGCAGGAAATGGCGTACGGCGTACTAGCCCCAAATCAGCAGAAACAGCAGCAATACTACCCAGAACAGTGAGCAGGCAACACATGATGCTTTATTTAGCAATGAAAGAACTAGATTGCCCACGGGTCCAAATGGCATTTGTGCTAGGCCTAGACTAGTTGAGTGAGCACAGTCAGCACCAAACAGCTTAAACAACAAAAGAGAAGACGATGGGGACTATGAATTAGTAATAAAGGGACAATCTCTAAGATGGATCCTCTGTCGGCTCACGTTGGGGCACTTTTAGATGACAGTTGGTGCACTAGAGGTGTCCTTATATTCTGCAGGCAGTAAACATGCCAGATGCCATTATAACTGGGCGATGAGTAACATTTGCTATCCAGAGAGTGCATGATACCTTTGATAAACAGTAACTGCACCCAGTGATTACAATAATGTAAAGTGAGGACAACGATAAAAAGCTAAGTTGGCAGGATCCGTTTATAAAAGAAGAGCTAAAGGTATACTACCCTTTGCGATATGTCTGGTATAAAAGATACAGGTGAGCCCTCTTACCAACTTCCATGGGGGGATGCAGTGTTTTGTGATGTAAGGGGACCCCCCTCTTAAGCTGGTCTCTAACTGGTGTTGACTTAACACATAGACAGATCTCTGGGCTAGGAGCGAGGCGGCGAGTCCGACAAATGTATTGAGCTCTTAGCAGCAGCCTCTTGAACAGCACAGGTAATGAACTCAACTACAGTGACTTCAGGCCTATTCAGAGGCCCTCTTCAGTGGCTTGTTCCAACAGGTCTGGTCTGCTCGGATTCTTGCACTGCCAAGATAATGGAAAATTGTATACTCACTTTTCCGTAATTTTCCTTTCCTGTCGCATCTTCATGGCAGCATACACGTTGGGTTGTGACTCCGCCTCCACAACCTGATAGGACCACATAGCTATAAATTAGAGAGTAGACACCTGCCCCAGTATTCTCTGTAAATATATACACATGTCACCTCAGAGGGTGGGTGATTGTATGCTGCCATGAAGATGCGACAGGAAAGGAAAATTACGGAAAGGTGAGTATACAATTTTCAGTTTTCCTGTCGCATCATGGCAACATACACGTTGGGGAGTAACTCGCCAAACTGGGTGGGAATGCCAAATTAAATTTATTGACAAGAAACAGAAGAATTGGCCTGTATGACGGCCCTCCCAAATTCAACTGCTGCTAAGCGTGCAGCGTCTATTCTATAATGGGAAATGAAGGTGTTCCTCGAAGACCAAGTGGCCGCTCTACAAATGGTTTCCGCTGAAACTTTACAGTAAGCTGCCCATGAAGTAGCCATTGCCCTGGTGGAATGCGCTCTTAAATCTTCCGGAATCTGCAAGGTGCATAAGGAGTAGGCCTTCTTGATAGCTTTCACGAGCCATGAGGCGATGGTACAGGCAGAAGCTGCCTGGCCCTTCCTGAACCCATGTGGGATGACTAAAAGGTTCTCGCATTTTCTGAATGACTTGGTTACCGAGAGGTAATGCAGAATGTTGCCCTTGACATCCAGGGGATGAGGGACGCCCTGATCCGTGAATAAAACCGGGAGGTCAATCTCCTGGTTAAAGTGGAACGAAGAGGAGACTTTTGGGATAAATCTGTCTGAAGGCTTCAGGGTTAGCCTGTCTGGGTAAATCATCAGATACGGTTCTTTGATCAGCAAAGCTTGCATTTCTGAGACCCTCTTCGCCGATGTGATGGCAATTAGGAATGATACCTTTAGAGTCAGGTCCCAGAGGGAGGTATCCTCAAGTGGGAAGAAAGGCTCTCCGGATAAGATCTCTAGGACAGTCGATAGATCCCATGTTGGAAATGAAGGCTTTCTGGGAGGCCTTAGCTTCAGACAGGCTCTTTGAAATTGAACCACCAGAGGGTTGAGTGCCCACTTAACCCCTGTCAAAGCAGAGATGGCAGAGACTTGGACTTTCAGGGTGCTGGACCTAAGGCCTTTGTCCAGACCTGACTGGAGGAACTCAAGCACTTGTACTGCTGATGGAGAAGAAGGGTCCCAACCTTGTTCCTGAGCAAAGGAAGAGAATTTTCCCCAGATTCTCTCGTAGGTGCTATTCGTGGAGGATTTCCTGGCTTGGAGCAGGGTATTGACTACCTTCTGAGAACAGCCTTGATCTAGGAACCTAGACCTTTCAGTCTCCAGGCTGCTAGGTGCAATCTCTCTGGATTCGGATGTAGTAGCTGGCCCTGGGTTAGTAGATCCGTTGTCACCGGGAGTGGAAGTGGATCCGCTGTGCTCAGTTGCAGGAGGGTGGTGAACCAAGGCCTCCGTGGCCAAAAGGGAATCACAGCCAGAACTAGAGCTGTTGAATGTTTGAGCCTCAGAAGGAACTTGGCTATCAGTGGAGTCGGTGGAAAAATTTAGCCTAGGCGAAAGTTCCAGGCATGCTGGAGACAATCCGTTCCCTCCGCTGAGGGGAAGGGGTTCCTTGACAGAAACCTCTGACACTTCTCGTTCTCTGGCGTTGCTGCGAGGTCTATGTCTGGATGACCCCATGTCTGGCATATGAGGGCAAAAGCCTGTGGGCTTAGACACCACTCGTTGGAAACGAATGTTCTGCTGAGAGAATCCGCAATTAGGTTCTGAACCCCCGGAATATAGGCCACCCTCAGGTCCCGCAGGTTCAGTTGAGCCCATCGCATCACCGGACCGACTTCCCGCATCATGGAGATGCTCTTGGTACCCCCCTGCCTGTTGATGTAGGTTACAGCCACTCGGTTGTCCATTTGAATGAGGACCTGTTTCCCTCTCAGAAGTGAGCTGAATGCCAAGAGGGCTTGGAAGGCTGCCTTCATTTCTAGGACATTTGATACTACATCCTTGGTTTTGAAGTGCCAGCGGCCCTGAGCTGCATAATGTAGGTAGTGTGCCCCCCATCCCTCCAGACTGGCGTCCGAGGTTACCACCTGCTGGTGGAGGATGACTATCTGCTTGCATCTGCTGAGGTTGTCGGGGTGGGTCCACCACCGTAGAGATAGCCTGGCTTCCTCTGAGATGCGAATCAATTGGGACATGGACCATCCATCCCACTAGCGCAAGAAGGAGGCTTGCAGGGGTCTGGTATTCCATTGCGCCCATTTGACCATTGGAATGGTTGATGATAGGGAGCCCAGGAGGCTGAGGTATGCTCTGGTCGGTAGGCATGACGCTGGAAAAGCATCCTTCATTTTCTGAACTAGTAGGGACAACTTCTCCCCTGGCAATTTCACTGTGTTTGCTCGGGTGTCTAGTTCGGCTCCCAGGAAGACCATCCTTTGGGTAGGTTGGATGTTGCTTTTTTGCCAGTTAATTATCCATCCCAAACTCTTTAGGGTGGAAACTAGGATCTCGCGATGCTGAACGAGTGATTCCTGGCTGCTTGAGAGGAGGAGGATGTCGTCCAGGTAATGGTGAACCCTTAGACCTTTCTCCCTCAAAAAGGCTATTGCTGGTAGTAAAACCTTCGTGAATGTTCTGGGGGCTGTTGAGATCCCAAAGGGAAGGCTTCGAAACTGGAAGTGCCCCTGACCCACCGAGAATTGCAGGAATTTCTGGAATGCCACGTGGATTGGAATGTGCAGGTAGGCATCCTGGAGATCTATGGAGAGCATCCAGTCTCCCAGGTTTATGGCCTGGAGGATAGACTGTAAGCTCTCCATCCTGAATGACTCCACTCTGATGGACTTGTTGAGGTTCTTTAGGTTTAGAACCAGTCGAAAGTCCCCTGACTTCTTCTTGACGAGGAATAATGGAGAATAGAATCCCCTGCCTCGTTGTGCTGGCGGAACTTCTATTATCGCTCGTTTTTGGAGAAGATCTTGAATGTAGCTCAGTAGAAACTTTTTTTTTTTTCCCGAGATGGAGGAATACGGGTTGGGTAGAACTGATCCCCTGGGGGTCGGTTTTTGAAGGACCACCTGTGGTCGAAGGTGACAGTGGCCAGGGTCCAGGTATCCTTTATGGTTTCCGCCCAGACCAGCTTGAAACTGGAGAGTCTTGCTACCACTACCGCCGGCCGGACAGGCGCACCTTCAAAAGGGCTTCTCGTCACTGGAAGCAGGAGCCTTAGGCTTCTGAAACTTCATAAAGGAGGTTTGAGGGTTCTTCCAGCTCCTTCGATACTCCTTCCCTGGTCTGTACGCTCTCGCGTCCCTATATCTCTCTGGGAGGTTCCGCTTAAAGGGAGGAGGTCTCTGCTGCTTGGGCCTCCTGTCTGAGGGGATGAGCCCGGACTTGCCACCGGTTACTTTGGAGATGGCCGTGTCTAATTTTGTTCCGAAGAGGTGCTCACCATCGAACGGAATACGACATCAGTTAGTTTGGAAGCTGGATCCGCCGTCCAGGGCTTCAGCCACAATGCTCTTCTGGCCGTTACTGAGGCCAGCATAGATTTAGACGCAGACCTGATGGTGTCGACCGAAGCTTCAGCCACAAAGTCACCAGCCAAGCTTAGCTCTTGCAACGCCTTCACTATTCTTTCTTGGTCTGCACCCTCTAATACGAGCTTTTCTGTGCTTGTGGACCAGCTCGAGATGGCTCTTCCTACTGCAGCGAGTGCTATTGCAGGCCTGCAGGCGCCTCCAGCTGACAGGTAAGCCCGCTTGAGATCCGTGTCGATCTTTCTGTCGAGGACATCTCTAATCGTTACCGCGTCTTCTAACGGGAGGGTAACATGCCTGGCTAGGCGCATCAGGGATGCGTCCACTACCGGAGGGGACACCAGAGGGTTCATTTTAGGCTCCTTGAGTGGGTATAGCTTCAGGAGTCTGTTATTCAGACTAGACTTTTTTTCTGGCCTCTGCCATTCTTCTTTGATTGGGTCCTCTAGTTCGTCAATGAACGGAAAAGATTCTGGATCCTTTCTAAGCTGAGGAAAATACTTCCTTTGTTTCGGTTGGGCTTCCTGGGGTTCCTCCCATCCTATTGCCTCCTTAACCGATTTAACAAACGGCTCTATCAGACCGAAGTCGAATCCGGCCGATACCTCCAGACCCTCATTATCAGACAGGGAGTCTTGATCCTTTGATGTGCTAGCCCGGGCTGGAGAGGTAGTAGTGGAGAAATCCACATCTGATATCGAGGCCTGGGGGGCTACGGCCCCAGCTGAATCTCCGACCTCCAAGACTCTCTCTCTTGTGGCCTCTTCCAGGCATTTTTGACAGACCAGTTTATCCGGAAGAGCCGCTGCGCCGCAAACCCAGCATGCGTTCCCGGCAGGACGGGAGTGGCGTGCGGGGGAACGATGTCTGCGTGAGGGCGATCTTCTATGGCTTCCATGTCTAGAGTGCGACCTGGAGCGGCTTCTTCTGCGGCTTCCTCTCGAGCGGCTTCTTCTATGATAGGAACGGCTCCTTCTGTGTCTGGAGCGACTCCTCCTGCGTGAGGACTCTCTTTGTCTTGAAGCAGACGTTCTTGAAGACCTGGTAGGGCTGACCAATTTAGGCAGCGTTAGTAGTGCTCTCTTTTTCAATCTTCAGTACTTACACTTGTCTCCCCCCACCTTACCTAATAGGCTGGCGGTGATCTACTGGGGCAGCGGTCTCCATTGAGAGAAAGAGGACTGGAAACCTGCAGGGAGAAAAAAATAAGCAGAGCTATGCAGAGGGAGCATGAATCCTGACTTAAAAGCTGAGTAGAGGAAGGCCACCTACCTTTGTAGAGCGCTTTTGCAGTCAAAAACGATCTGTCATACACAGACAACCAGCAGCAGCAAATACAGCTACTGCTGGGCTTTTAAATCCGCCGCCATCAGCGTCGGACGCTCGCGCATGCGCAGTAGCGCCGCGGGACACCCGGCGCCATCTTGGAAGCTGGAAAGCGGCACAGAGGTGCCCAAACGACGCACCGCGCATTCGCGAGGACGCCAAGAATGCTCGGCGCTCCCGGACAGCAGACTGGAGAACCACAGAGCCCAGCAGATGGGCAGAGATACTGGTAGGAGAGGGGGAAAGAGGGGGGATGGAGACCGCTGCACACAACTAAGCCTGTTTAAGGCTTATTTCATGAGGCCACACCGAAGCTTCCCTGGCCATTCCTCCAGCAAGCCTGTTTAAGGCTTTTGTGGGCTGCTGCACTTGAAGCCTGTTTAAGGCTTATATTGTGGTCAGACAGCTGAGTGAGATGAGAGAGTGCCCCTGAGATCACTTGAGTGGGGCTCCTTCCATTTAGCTCGTTTAGAGGCTGTACAAGAAGGACTTCCACCCAGGAGAGGCTAGAACCCGGCTGGGGCGAAGCGGTAAGGGGGTGCTGATCCGTGCGTCCTGACAGGTGAGGAAAAATAAGAGAATACTGGGGCAGGTGTCTACTCTCTAATTTATAGCTATGTGGTCCTATCAGGTTGTGGAGGCGGAGTCACAACCCAACGTGTATGCTGCCATGATGCGACAGGAAAGCAGGCTTTTCCCAGGCAAAGAATATAAAGCCCACCTGGCTAATTCTGCCACACAGAGGGCATAGGGATTTGTAGCTTGGGATGACAGTCGTTTCATTACCAAAGACACTGTCTCCCAGAATCCCAGGTACTCTGTAGCAAAGTCTATTTGTCTTGAGTAACTTGGCTCTCCCCCTGCTGGCCAGAGGAGAATGACGCAATCGCATAAAAAGGTCAGTGAAAGTGAAGCATGACAAATGCATTTTGAATCAGAGAGTCTTTGTCTTAAATCATGATAGTCCAGAACCTGGCTGCAATAATAAGCAGGAAATATAGCTAGCTATACTCTTATCTGGGACTTCTGTGGAACTGGCCCACAGACTCAGGCGAATTAAAATGATTACCAGGTCTCCATGCTGCTGTTTAAATAACTATTGTAGGGATGGCATATATACTTCTATCCCATCCTATCCTGCCCCCACCCTTTTCATCTCTGTACTATCTGCAATTGTAGGGCAATAGAATCTGCTAAGAACTCAACTAACAAAATGTGTGCCCAGCCATACAGTTTGTGTTCTTTCAAACTCAGCTATAGGTTGTAGTAGAAAAGCCTGTCCCCTGCCAGCATGCTGCAGGGTGGGACCTTTGCTTTCCTTGGAAAAGCAGTGATCTCTCTGCAGAGGTCTGACACACTCCCAGCTGAGTCAGAGCTCTCCAATCAGTAGGGAGTGACTCAGCAGGGGGTGTATAATACTTCTGCAATTGGACAGAGAGCAATGGTCCCACCCTGCAATTGCTGTCAGGGGGACAGACTTTCTACTCTTTCGATTTTGGAAAGAAAATGAACAGTAAGACAATAAACACCTTTGTGTTTATTGTCCCTGAGCGCTCCCTGAGTCCCTTCCACTCTAACAGTATTAAAACCCCTTATGGTACATTTTAGGATTTAGGATTTAGATCTCTCTCTATCCAAATTTCTTGTTTTTTTCCCCCCGTCCCTCTCTCTAGCCGTGTTTCTTGTTCTTTCTCTTATTCTTTCTCTCCCCTTTTCTTTGCTTCTACCCCTCTTTTCCTCTCCCTTCCATGTATTCTCTATTTTTAATCCTTCTCTTACTCCTTGGTGGGGGGAATGGGATGAGTGGCGGGGAGTTGGGATGAGTGCCAGCGCTGGGGGGAGTTCTGATCAGCCAACTTAGGTGCTCTTGATCAAGGTCATCTGCTGATCTAAGAATTGTAGTGGGGACTTTTAATCACAGGTAGTGTTACTCACTGTGACTCCGGCTTCACTGTGTCTTTGTGGTGTCTCGCAGCAGTGACACCTATGCCGAAATCAGGAGATAGGGTCTCCGCCAGCCCCTCCCACTTCACATTCCTTACCAGTCAGCTGACCTCCAGTCTCTGCCCCCCAGCCATGCCATGAACTGAATGGGCGGCTGCAAAGAAGCTGAGGGGGCGGCCGCGTTCTCCAGGGATAGCCCTGTTGGGTGGCGGCGAAAAGGCCGGGAGAGCGGTGCGGGCTTCAGGAACAGCCCAGGATTCCGTGACCCCTGGCAAATCGTCATTCGACCCCCAGGTTGAGAATCACTGATATAGATTATTTAAATTGAAGATTTTTTTGGCTTTAACTTTGTAGCAGCTTATTTTACTCTGACGATTGGTTTTACCAAAAGTGGATATGAGGTACAAACAGTTGACATCTGTTGCACACAGTATTCATCACCATAAAGTATTAAAGCCTACTGACCAAATATGGATATTTATGTAAATTATACTGTATCTATAATAATGTGTATTATTTATACAAACCCCTCGCTTCTGGTTCTTTGTTAATATTCCCTACAATTAATGATACCAGAAATATATAGCCATCTCACAAATGAAGTGTACTTCTGTGACCCACAGGAGAAGTAGCGCCAAAAGAGCTTTGAGAAGTCCTACTTCTCTCTCAATGTAAAAATTGCAGCCATTACCTTAGTAATGAACATGGATCCTATATACCTTATGTTATCAAGTACAATGCAAAAAATGTAGGCACTTGTGAAAAAACGCTGTAAAATAAGAATAGTTTGAAAAATAATGCAATGGATAGTTTTTATTTATCATTTAAGAACCTACAAAGTGCCTAAACATTAAAAAAAAAAAACGTAATTAAAGTTATATTTGGTGTGTCCACTGTCCACCCTTTTACATTTAAAACAACATCAATTCACCTAGGTACACCATTTTTAAGGAACTCAGCGGGTAGGTTGTTCCCTCTCTTAGGAGACCTAACCCCAGTTCTTTTGTGGATTTTGCTTCTGTTTTTTCATAAAATCTCAGACAGAATGATGTTGGCACCATCTCTACTAGGACTCTCTGGGAGTGATTTGAACAAAAAACAAATGACCTGATTCCCCCATCCACACATTGGAGATAGATGGGGGAATCCTCCCTGCAGAGTCATTGTATTCTGACAGCAGGGAGACACATTAAAACATTCATGTTTTTACTGTGCTATTTTGTTTACTTTATTCAAAATGACCCTGTAGCACCTGATGAAGCAGACTGCGCTATATCTGGGAAATACGTCAAGCTGAAATACCTATCACAAGCATTATGGGACTACTACTACTACTACTACTACTACTACTACTACTACTACTACTGGGAATACTATAAGTGAGGGGTTGTTCTCCCCCCCCCCCCCCTAAGAATCATAATATGTGCTCCAGTCTAGTGGATGATAGTAGTATATGTAATTTTGAGTCTAAACCGTTATCTTGCTTGTTTTTATTTTTGGATAATTTTATATTATAACGTTTAGCTTTGTACAAACAAAATATGGATTTTATGTAAATTAAATTGTAAATTGTGTGCTGCCTCAAAAGTCCTGCCTCCTCTAAGATTTGTGTATATTTTTTTTTTCACGCCAAATATTGGATCGATTTAGATTTTTTTCTCTTCATGGACTATGTAATTGATAAATAAAAACTTTTAAACTAATCAGTGGCATACCTGCCACCCAGGCAGATAATTTTTTTTACCACCCTTTTTCCCATACAATCAAATTGTTTTCAGTATAATCATGAAATTAAACCTCAAGCATGTTGGGTGTGGAAACCAGTAGAGGGCAAGTAGCAAAAACTGTAAGTATGTCTGCAACTTTATGCTGAGACACAGATCAATCTGCCTGATGTGCAGGAGCTCAGGGACACCTTGAGAGCATCAAGAAAAATGCTTGCCAAGCACATGGAGTTGTGGCCAACAAAGTGGGTGTTGCTTTACAATGTACTATATGCTATATAGTGCGGGAGTAAAATAAGCCCCATCATTAGTGTCGGTGGCAGTAATGGTAACCCTCAGCATTGGTATAAGTGGCCACAATAATCCCCACCTCATTGGTGGTTAGTGTTCGTAATGTTAAACCCCCCAGCATTGGTGTTCAAGGTAAGGCTGTAAGATTCCCCCCCACTCCTCCAGAAGCGATGGTCAGTGGTAGCCTTATGCCTGTACACATGGGGAGTTTTTTTTGTTCAACCCAGTGGGCTGAACAAAAAAAAACCTGACAGATCGCTGTACTAACACAAGCAATGTTAGTACAGTGATCTCCCCTGCTAAGCTATTGTGCTTTGACACCCCCTACAGTGATAGGACACAATGATGAGCGTTCGCAGCCATTGGCTGCAAGCACTGACCAGATGCTGGTTTTCTAGCATGCCCGTTCGATTAAAACCAGTCGTTAGACCAGCTTCTGTCAGACAGGCTGCTGTACACATTGGCCGAATATCGGCCAGTTTATTTTTTCAATATTTGGCCCGTGTGTACCAGCCTTTACGCTATAATAGGAAACTCACCATTCCCAGCACTCGTGGTCAAGGGCAGGCTTAGGCTGTAATAAGAACCCCCCTTCCCAGCATTAGTGGTCAGTGATTTTCCTGGGGTATGCTTTCCCACACTGCTGCCTCTACTTATTGGATGGGGCTAAACTTCTACTGTTGGCTGGAGATTACGCCACTGCCACTCTGCATGTCATGGACAGCTGTGCCAGGGCACCCACCAAGTGGTGGTACCTGGTGTGGACTGACCTAATACCCCCTAAAACGCCACTGAATTTTATACTTTTTAAAAGCGTGCTCACTTTACAGCATTTTTTAACAACTTTTGCACAGTACTGAATGTATGTTTTAAATTTTACATGTTTTTGAGGGTAAAAACGATTGTAAATAGTTATAAGGGTTCATTCACTGAGATTTTTTTAGTTATTCTAATTGCTCATGTATTTGGCAAGCACAAATATCACATACACTATATTACCAAGAGTATTGGGACGCCTGCCTTTACAGGCACATTAACTTTAATGGCATCCCAGTCTTAGTCCGCAGGGTTCAGTATTGAGTTGGCCCACCCTTTGCAGCTTTAACAGCTTCAACTCTTCTGGTAAGGCTATCCACAAGGTTTAGGAGTGTGTCTATGGGAACGTTTGACCATTCTTCCAGAAGCGCATTTGTGAGGTCAGAAACTGATGTGGACGAGAAGGCCTGGCTCGCAGTCTCCACTCTAATTCATCCCAAAGGTGTTCTATCGGGTTGAGGTCAGCACTCTGAGCAGGCCAGTCAAGTTCCTGCACCCCAAACTCAGTCATCCATGCCTTTATGGACCTTGCTTTGTGCACTGGTCCAAATCATTTGGTGGAGGGAGGATTATGGTGTGGGGTTGTTTTTCAGAGGATGGGCTTGGCCCCTTCGTTTCAGTGAAGGGAACTCTTAAGGAGTCAGCATACCAAGATATTTTGGACAATTTCATGCTCCCATGCTTTGTGGGAACAGTTTGGGGATGGCCAGTGCATAAACAAGGTCGATACAGACATGGAGGAGTGAGTTTGGGGTGGAGGAACTTGACTGGCCTGAGTTCTGACCTCAACCCAATAGAACACCTTTGGCATGAATTAGAGCAGAGACTGCGAGCCAGGCCTTCTCGTCCTCCTCAGTGCCTGACCTCACAAATGCGCTTCTGGAAGAATGGTCAAACATTCCCATAGACACACTCCTAAACCTTGTTAACAGCCTTCCCAGAAGAGTTGAAGCTGTTATAGCTGCAGAGGGTGGGCCAACTCAATGTTGAACCCTATGGACTAATGCCCCGTACACACGAGCTGAATGTCCGACAGAAAAAGTCAGATAGGAGCTTTTCATCGTATATTCCGATCGTGCGTATGCCTCATCTGACTTTCTATGTCTAAAATTCTGACGGACCTAGAAAGAGAACATGTTGTAAATATTTCCGACGGAACCAATTCCTATCGTGAACACCGCTCGTCTGTATGCTGTCCCGACGTACTAAAAACGATGCATGCTCTGAAGCAAGTACGAGATGGAAGCTATTGGCTACTGGCTATTGAACTTCCTTTTTCTAGTCCCGTCATACGTGATGTACGTCACCGCGTTCTTGACGGTCGGACTTTGGTGTGATCGCGTGTACGCAAGACAGTTTCAGCGGAATTCCATTGTAATGCCGTCGGAAAAACCTTCAGAGTTTATTCCAACGGGAAAACCGGTCGTGTGTACAGGGAATAAGACTAGGATGCCATTAAAGTTCATGTGCGTGTAAAGGCAGGTGATATTCAAAAAATACGGGGGTTTGGTCACACTATATGGTCATATAGTGCTAAGCCCACTTACTGCGACAAAGTACCCCGAATTAGTGGGTCCTACCCTAGTAATAGAATCAAAGATCCTTTGTCTCAACCATGGGAGCCAAACTCCTCTATGTGGGAGATCTAAAGGGATACCTCCTATGCACTGGTGTCCACTAAATAAGAGGTAATGAGGAGGGGGGGTGCTCCAGCCCAAAAAAACCTGGTCAGGGTCTATTACAATATACAAAAACATATTTGGGGAGCACACCCTAAAATGCGTTTAAATTCAAGATGGTGCTGCTATAAGACCAACAAACAGTACAAAACATATTACAGCGCACACATACAAGAATGACATTTCCTGCAAGGCTAGTTAAAAACACCTGAACATATTCAAAAAATACGGGGGTTTGGTCACACTATATGGTCATATAGTGCTAAGCCCACTTACTGCAACAAAGTACCCCGAATTAGTGGGTCCTACCCTAGTAATACAGGTTGCATATTGGCAGGTGTGTCAGGTCTTTGCTTGTGCGCATTCCTTTTCTGAATAGCACCCTGAAAATTACTTACAAAGTCCAAGGACAGCCTCCATGCAACACGCTTCAGTGAGGGAAAAAAAAGGGTCCTTTTCCAGACCAGCCTCCACTGGTGATACCCTCCAGCAGTGTCTCTAAATCAGATCTCCTTCAGGCACTCAGCCGAGCACATGTTCAAGCCCAAGAAGCAACTCCAATACAAAAGCTGCATCCCAGGGGCAGCAGCCCCAGGGCAAAATAATTATCCTCAGGGTAGCAATGCTTAGTTTGTCCTATCCCCAGGACCCCTCCTTTCCAAAATTGGCTTGGTCCCCACATTTGCCATGGGGCTCACACTGTGCTGTCTGGCAATCCTACCTTGATGTGAGCATGCCTGTTCACACATTTTTGTAAGCACATATTCTCTTGTATCTTATGATGAGATGTACCCTAATGTTTACATGTGTATACAGTATATGAAAGTAATTACTTGTTTTCTCATTTTGTTCAGAGGAAGTGTTAATATTCGCAAAACATGTAGAGCACATTCATCTACAAGCCCCAACACATCAAGTTACCCTGCCGTGGTTTATACCCATGGTCATCGTGCACAGGAACATCTAACTATGCAGGGTCTTGTATGTGATGGTGTGGGGTGAATTGTATGGTGTTTAATATACATATATGACTTTTTTAAATATTGTTAACAGATTATGAATAAACTTATATTGGTGCAGATAAAGTCCATGTTTGTAGTCACAGATTTCAGATATTGTTAGGATGTGGCACCTCAAGTACCTTACAAGCACCCATTGTTGCCACCCTGTGATGGTGCATTAGTTCAGAATCTTTCAATACAAGTCCCAGCAGTCTCAGTGTACAGAAAGTAGCACACAGTCCATACTAAAGGTTCAGCAATACTAACCATCTTCTAGTCTTCTTCTAATGAGACCTGTAGCCAAGAGTTCCTCTATGCCCATCACAGGAGTAAACTCAGAAAATGTCTGACACTTTTCTCAGCATAGGGATGTTATATGGTACTTTGGATTCGGCTGAGACCTCAGCTCCAAATTATATTGGCGTGATCTCTCCCAGAAGTCCTAGGGACAGCTAACAATGAAATATTGTGATATTTCGAGACAGGAAATTCTGTGTTGATTGACAGGTTTCCATAACAATGGGGTGGGAAATTCCGTTAATGCTGACATTGTTATGGCAACCTGTAAACAACACGTCACGCAGTGTCATTACTGCGCAGGCGCGAGCCAGCTGCTCGGAAGCCCGGAAGCAAATAGGAACGGGCTTCAGGTGCCCACATCATGAATGGTTGCTGCCTACATTCTGGGATCCTGTGGATAATGACAAATTGGTAAGTAAGAAGAACGTTTACACTTACAGCAGTAGTCTAATTATATAGTCCAACTAACAAGAATCACAGGGGTGCTTTTTGAAAAAAATTGTCAAGGAGGCTAGAATTCTGCTTAAAGCTGGCCAAACATAGATCGATCCATGTATGGGCACCATGGTTGTACACAAGTTGATCCAGACAGTCTGCCAGGAGGGGGGGAAAGAGCTGCACTTTCTCAGGCTGTACAGGACACAGCTTCCTCTTGCTTTGCTGTGAGGGAGACCAGACAGTGCACATCGCTGTCTAGTGTGCATCATTACTGCTGCATATCAGGGGCCTGAGCGGGATCCAGAGTGCTGAGTTTGGGGTTGCCAACAGAGTCACCTGGGTGCACAGAGAGTAGACTAATCGCTGTGTGTGACCAGATGGTGAGCTGCAATATATCTGGGACTAGTGAGCCGCTGCTGTGGGGATTTATTATGTGTTGCTAGAGAAAGAGACTGAGCCCTTTAAGAACTGACAATACAGCCATCATGTAGCCTTATTTACTGCCTGCAGGTGTGACTGGGACTGTACTCATGTGCACCAATGGTACAACTGGGCACCAACACTAGCCAGCTGAAGAGTTAGGACTAAAGACTGTCCCTCTACAGCTGCTACACCAAGACCTTCACCTATTGCTTATAAAAACAGTAACCTCTCAGGAGACATTGCACCATATCCTAGCCATTCTCCTAGAATGCACTCTAGACTAGTTAATGTTTATATGCACTGTTTATTGCTGACTTTGCTGATTCATGAGTTAATCCCAGTCTTGTGGTACAGAACTCTTTTCTAAGTTACCTTGGCATAGTGATTATACTGTCTGAAATATCTGGTTGAAAGAGCAAGTCTGCAAGCATTAATTTAGTTCCTGATCAGAGAGGCATCATCAAGATGCCTCTCACACCCTTGTGCTGTTAAAATGGGGAAGGAGGATCCCTGTCTGCTTCTAAGGGGTTAGTCTGCAGCTGACTAATGACATTGAAGCCTGCCTGGTTCAGCTGAGCGTGCCAGACATCAACCCAAAAAGTTCAAGTCAGTCAACTACAACAGAAGGAGTCATCCTATCAGGGCCTGTAGCAATGATAGGGCCTGAATTAATTGCCATTTTGGGAAACTTTGTGGCGAAGTGCCAGAAGAACTGCCCAACATACACTGGTTCTGGGTACTAAAAACTGAAAACCTTTTCAGGGAAACAGCCAATGCCTGCCGGTGAGGAGAGTTTCAAGGAATGGTTGGAGCAAGCCATGCAAGCCCTGGATGAATGGGACATTCTCAAGGCCAAGAAAAAACAGAGGATCACCGAGAGCTTATGGGGAACCTCAGAAGCAGGGCCATCTTTGATATTGATTGGGCCCTCGGCAAACATTTTCTTGGGCCCCCCCCTCCATTCTGTGACATACAAAAAATAGCAGGTGGACTCAAAATCAGTTTACTGCAGCAGATCATGCAGCGATTGTAATTTGTTGCCAGAGGCTTCAACCTAAGTGAGTGCGGGGATCGGAGGCAGGGGCGGGTTGGGCCGGGGGGCAGGATGGAAATTTTCCCCCAGGCTGCCTACCTTCTATTCAAAACAGCTGCTATCACAGTCGCTGTCTGCTGGCGTTTTTTTTTTTTTTTTTGGTGGAGAAAGTCGGCCGCGGCAGCCGCAGATTGGCTGTTACCGGCTGGGCTGCATTCTGGGAGTTGTAGTTTGGAGGCAGAGGCAGAGGCAGGGTGCGCAGCGCATCAGGGGATGAATGGAGCTCTGTCTTCTGTCTGTGGCCATGGGAGGGACCGGAACAGAGCCGGGAGTGCTCCGCTGGTGGGCACCGATGAGGTGGCAGTGAAAGATATTGATAGGCTGAACTGGTGGACATTGTTAGGCTGAACTGGTGGGCACTGATGGACACTGATGGGCTGCACTGGTGGGCACTGATAGGCTGCAGTTGCACTGGTTGGCACTGATGGACATTGATAGGCTGCACTGGTGGGCACTGATGAGGTGGCACTGATGGGTTGCACTGGTTTTCACTGATGAGCTGGCACTGATGGACACTTATGGGCTGCACTGGTGGGCACTGATGAGGTGGCACTGATGGACACCGGTGGGCTGCACTGGTGGGCACTGATGAAGAGGCACTGATGGATACTGATAGGCTGCACTGGTGGGCACTGATGAGGTGGCACTGATGGGCTGCACTGGTTGGCACTGATGAGGTGGCACTGATGGACACTGATGGGCTGCACTAGTGGGCAATGATGAGGTGGCACTGGTGGACACTGATAGGCTGCACTGGTGGGCACTGATGAGGTGGCACTGATGAACTGCACTGGTGGGCACTGATGGAAACTGTTAGGCTGCACTAGTGGGCACTAATTAGGTGGCACTGATGGACACTGATGGGCTGCACTGGTGGGCACTGATGAGGTGGCACTGATTGACACTGATAGGCTGCACTGGTGGGCATTGATGAGGTGGCACTGATGGGCTGCACTTATGGGCACTGTTGAGGTGGCACTGATGGACACTGATAGGCAGCACTGATGAAGTGGCACTGATGGACTGCACTGGTGGACACTGATGAGGCGGCACTGATGGGCTGCACTGGTTGGCACTGATGGACACTGATAGGGTGCACCCCACTTCTCCACGCTAAACAATAACCTCCTCCCCACCTCTCCGCGCTAAACAATAACCTCCTCCCCACCTCTCCGCGCTAAACAATAACCTCCTCCCCACCTCTCCATCCTAAACAATAACCTCCTCCCCACCGCTCCATCCTAAACAATAACCTCCTCCCCACCTCTCCACCCTAAACAATAACCTCCTCCCCACCTCTCCATCCTAAACAATAACCTCCTCCCCGCCTCTCCACCCTAAATAATAACCTCCTCCCCACCTCTCCATCCTAAACAATAACCTCCTCCCCACCTCTCCATCCTAAACAATAACCTCCTCCCGCCTCTCCACCCTAAACAATAACCTCCTCCCCACCTCTCCATCCTAAACAATAACCTCCTCCCCACCTCTCCACCCTAAATAATAACCTCCTCCCCGCCTGTCCATCCTAAACAATTACCTCCTCCCCACCTCTCCACCCTAAACAATAACCTCCTCCCCGCCTCTCCACCCTAAACAATAACCTCCCCCCCTCCTCTCCACCCTAAACAATAACCTCCCCCCCTCCTCTCCACCCTAAACAATAACCTCCTCCCCACCTCTCCACCCTAAACAATAACCTCCTCCCCTCCTCTCCACCCTAAACAATAACCTCCTCCCCACCTCTCCACCCTAAACAATAACCTCCTCCCCTCCTCCCCACCTCTCCACCCTAAACAATAACCTCCTCCCGCCTCTCCACCCTAAACAATAACCTCCCCCCGCCTCTCCACCCTAAACAATAACCTCCTCCCCACTTCTCCATCCTAAACAATAACCTCCTCCCCACCTCTCCACCCTAAACAATAACCTCCTTCCGCCTCTCCACCCTAATCAATAACCTCCTTCCCACCTCTCCACCCTAAATAATAATCTCTTTCCCGCCTCTCCACCCTAAACAATAACCTCCTCCCCGCCTCTCCACCCTAAATAATAACCCCCTCCCCACCTCTCCACCCTAAACAATAACCTCCTCCCCACCTCTCCACCCTAAACAATAACCTCCTCCCCACCTCTCCACCCTAAACATTAACCCACCTCTCCACCCTAGATTTTATGAGATGAAGAGAAAAAGAAAAATCGGCCTAAAATATCAGCCGCAAAAATCGGCAACATATATTGGCCATCAGTCGCCCCGATTTCTAAATATCGGCATCGTCAAAGAAATACCCATATCGGTGGACCTCTAATAATTCCTGTTTGCTGATTGGTTGCTAGAGGTTACTGCACATTATTAGCGCTCACTTATTGGTTGCTAGGGGTTACAGCACATCATTACCACTCACTGATTGGTTGCTAGAGATTACAGCAGATTACTACTGTTCACTGATTGGTTGCTACAGGTTAATGCACATCATTACCACTCACTGAGCACTGGAGCAATCACAAATAATTGAGCAAGTAAAGAGGCACATTAATACACATACTACAGGAGAGGGTCAGAGACTGCAAATATACTGCAGGTGACAATCAGAAACTGCGGACATACTACAGGAGACAATCAGAGACTGCGGACATGCTACAAGTGACAATCAGAGACTGCGGACATGCTACAGGTGACAATCAGGGACTACGGACATACTACAGGTGACAATCAGACTGCGGACATGCTACAGGTGACAATCTGAGACTGCGGATATACTACAGGTGACAATCAGAGACTTTATACAGGAGATGTTCAGAGAACTTTCAGCAATGCACAGCTTTACCGTTAAATAACACAGCTCAGAGTTTCAGCAGTCAGGCATTTTATGGCTGTAAGGACATACCTGGCAAAATGCATACAGCCAGAGGTCCAGGGGTGGGGCTTTCACTCTCTGCTCTCACTACAACTTCTCCCCCCTGAGCATACAGGCATGGGGCAGGGTTAGAGCATCAGTAGAGCTCCCGGCCCCACCCCCGGACCTCTGTATTTTCTAGCCAGTATAGAGGAGCGGGGCTGGGAGCCCCACTGATGCTCACACTGCGATCACTGCTCTCACTACAGCCGCTTTGTTCCTAACATACAGACTGCATGGGGCAGGGTCAGAGCATCAGTGGAGCTCCCAGCCCCACCCCCTCTCTGCTTGCTAGCTCGGGAATACAGTCTCCAGTGTCCTCTGTGCACTCTGCAAAGCCGTCATTGGGCCCCAATTCGTGGGTATCGTGGGCTCAATGCTTTGGGCCCCCCCAACAAAGATTGGGCCCAGGGCAGGTGCCCCATTTGCCCTGCATAAAAGACGGCCCTACTCAGAAGCTATCAACAACCTGCAACTCAGCAAACTGTGCTGCCTATGATTACTTAACCACTTCAGCCCCGGAAGGTTTTAATCACCAGGCTATTTTTTGAGATACAGCACTGCATCGCTTTAACTGACAATTGCGTGGTCGTGCGATGTTGTACCCAAACAAAATTGATGTCTTTTTTTTCACCAAAAATAGAGCTTTCTTTTGGTGGTATTTGATCACCTCTGCGGTTTTTATTTTTTGCGCTATAAATAAAAAAGGACCGACAATTTTGAAAAAAGAATTTTGAAAAAAAAAATTATGAAAAAACTAATTTATTCATCAGTTCAGGTCAATATATATTCTTCTACATATTTTTGTTAAAAAAATTGCAATAAGCATATATTGATTGGATTGCGCAAGAGTTATAGCATCGACAAACTATGGGAAAGATTTATGGACTTTTATTTTTTTTATGTTTTTACTGGTAATGGCGGCAATCTGCGATTGTTAGCGGGACTGCGACATTACGGCAGACAAATCTGAATCTAAATTACACTTTTTGGGGACCAGTGACATTATTACATTGATCAGGGCTAAAAAAATGCACTGATCAATGTATAAATGACACTGGCAGGGAAGGGATTAACACTAGGGGGCGATCAAGGGGTCAAATGTGTTCCCCGAGTGTGTTCTAACTGTGTGGGGGCTGTGCTCACTGGAACACCACAAAGATCGCTATTCCTGATCACTGGATCAACATCTACGGTAGTTCCTGCTGAAAGCTGGCAAGTCAAGAGATTTGTTTCAACTCCAGTGGGACACTACAGATGAGAATGCACAAGCCTACGGAAGTCTGCGAACCAGTGCCAGGAGTGAACCTGGTGCCTATTTACAACAGCTAGCTCCAAATCCAATATGCAAGGAAATAACAGCAGAGGGCCAAAGCCTCACAGAGGACTCCCCTTGGTGTTCCGAAACAAACGTACTAGTCACTCTCCTTGACCTCAGGCAGACAGTCATGGAAAGAAAATGCACTCCATTCTAACAGAACTTCAGTGAAGCCATTGCTCCCCTAGAAGTGGGTCAAGAAGAAAGTACAAATACAGACTGCTGAACCAACTTCAAGCAGGTTTCCTGACATGTTAGTAGGACCTTCTCCCATAGTGCCAATCCAAGTAGAAAGCATCTATACAAAGGCCCTTCTGGATACAGGAGCACAGGTGACCCTGCTACAACAAACACCTCAAACACCTACCCCTACAGAAGTTGAAAGAGCTGGGGTCTTGGAACTCAGAATTTCCCTTATGATGGGTACCTGCCGATCAAGTTGACCTTTGACCCCACCGTGGCTGGGCAATCAGGAACATTCAATACATTAGTCATTGTGTCCCCTCACCCACCTGGAGCCAAGAGTCCCCTGATAGTAGGGACAAACACTGACCTCATCAGGAGACTACTCATTCCTCTTGTCTCAAAGCATGATACCCCAACCGAGAGTGTAAACCCCATGGTACGGTCAGTGTATCGAAGCCTGGTTCAAGAACAGAAAGCCCTAGCGGAAGGAGCGGGGAAGTTGTGGCGATTAGACAGACATGAGAAAATACTGCAGCCAGGGGAAGTGGCATGTTTTTAAGCTTCAGTCAAGCTCAACTGGAATCAGCCAGGATCATTTGTTGTGCTTGAAGCTGATTCTCAGGGAAAGGTCACACAGGTCAGTGTTCGCAATATCACTGATCCAGCAGAGAAATTATGGGCCCAAATGCTGCCTAAACAAGTGAATCCAGCTACCCCTGTCTTACCCTCTGGCTTGTGGGAGGAGCAAAAGATTTGATTCCGTTAGAGAGGATCTACTGGCAGAACACTCTGCTCTCACCCAAGTCGAAAAAAAAGCCCAGCTTCTGAGATGGTCGGAAATGTTCTTGAAGAGTGATTTTGATGTGGGGTGCACAGCGTGCCCAGCACCAAATTCACTTTCAGGAAGATAATCCATTCAGAGAAAAAGCGGATTCCACTGGGTGATCTGGAAAATCTCTGCAAGCACCTGACAGAGTTGAAGAGGATAGGCATCATTCGAGAGTCACAAAGCCCTTATGCCTACCCAACAGTGTTGATGCAAAAGAAGAATGGTTACCTGAGGATGTGTATTGGCTACCACAAACTCAACATGACTGTCCCCCACCAGTATACCACACCTTGGATAGAAGATGCCCTACAATGTCTGTGTTACAATGTCTGTGTTGGATGAAGTCATTTAGTGTACTAGACCTGAAGAGTGGGTACTGCTAGATACCCATGCTTCGGTAAGACACAGAGAAGAAGGCCTTTACCTGTCCGCTAGGATTCTTTGAATTCGAAAGAATGCCCCAAGGCATGTCAGGGGCTTCAGTAACCTTCCAGAGATTGATGGAGAAGACAGCAGGGGACATGAACCTGATAGATAACCGAAGATATCATTGTCTCTGGAGAACCCTTGAAGAGCATTAAGAGTGCCTGGAGAAGGTCCTGAAGAGACTTCATGATGAGGGGATGAAGTTGTCCCTAGAGAAGTGTCAGTTCTACCAGCCTTCTGTCAATTACTTCAGACATGTTGTCTCAGCTAAGGGAGTGGCCACTGACCCCAAAAAACTGGAAGTGGTCTTCTCCTGGCCAAGACCTACCAATATGAGTGAGCTTAGATCATTCCTGATATTTTGCTCATACTATCAAAGATTAGTTGAGGGAGTTTTGCCCCTCAACGAGTTGTAAATCGAGGGTGAGGACAACGACCCAGACTCTCTGAAACCAGTCAAACAAACTGGAGGACCGAGAAAGTCTCGGGAGTCATTCAAGACCAGTGGCTTGATAGGTGTGAGGAAGCCCTCCATCAGCTGAAGAGGAACTTAATGAACATCACTGTTCTGGCCCATGCAGATCCAACCAAATTTTAAAAAACTACATGGCAATGCCAGTAGAGTTGGGCTAGGTGGCGTATTGTACCGCTGTGCTGCTGGCAGTACTCGCATGCAAAAAATCTGACAGGCTGGTTGTAATGAAGTCGATCAATGAATCAACTTCAGTACAACCAGCCTGCCCGTACATGGACCGAATTTTATCTGGTCCTTGCTGAACCGGCCAAGATTCAATCGATCTATGGCCGGCTTAAGGGTGCAGGACCTACAACCTGGTGATAAATCTGGGCATTCCCCAAGAAACATAAGCTTACTGACCGGTGGAAGTTTCAGCCCAACGTCATCTGTAAGCAGTTGCCCATATTGCCAGTATACACCCTGGATTCATCCAGAAGGAAGAATGGTTCCATTAAAGACCTGGCATCACAACCACCTCTTACCATTATAGAAGCAGTTCATGTGCCTCAGCAACTAAGATTCATGGACTACTCAAATAGGCTCTCAAAGATAATGTCCAGTGACCAGATCTCAGTCTTCGCCACCACATGCAGACAAAGGGGAAAGTAGTGATAAGGATGATGCTTACATGGACCGGTTGTGGCCATCTACACTGTCAAAGACTGCCACTTCTCCTTCTCCGTGAGATAGATACTGGAACCCTCAGGTCTGAGGCTCCATAATTTATACCCTTTAGAATGTCAAAAAGACCCTCCAATTTCCCTGACAGAGAACACAGTGAAATCTCAACCACTTACAAAACCAGAGGGAGAGCCAGTTGGGGAAGGGCCATCAGAGCCAAAACAGCAATAAGAAAAGCGAACAATTTAGCCCCCCAAAAGACTGAATTAAAATATCTTAGGTGAAAGTTCTGAGGAAGCCATTTTCACCACTGAAAGAACTCATGAAACGCCAACCATACCCACGATAGGTTTAGTGGAAAGGGACTCAAACTCACCCCCTGCCACCTCTAGGTGAGTTACTGTAGCTCAAACTGATGAAAAAGTTAATGCTGGTTCTGGTAAAGCGGTGTCAGAACACACAGTGCATCACATTTTGTTGCCTATAGGACTGTGTAGCTGCAGACTGGTCAGGGTGTCCACGCTGACCCGTGTCCAGAGCCGAAAGCACTTACAATGAACATGGTCCAGTTCTGGACCAGAACTGGACCATGGAGCAATAGAAGAAGGTGGCTTGGAATGATTAATTCAAGAATTGTTTGAAGAACACAACAAGTTTGAGGTATTGACTTGGCCTCCAAATTCTCCAGATCTCAATCTAATCGAGCATCTGTGGGATGTTCTGGAAAAACAAGTCCAGTCTATGGAGGCCCCACCTCTCAACTTACAGGACTCAGCTTTGTGCCAGATACCACAGCATACCTTCAGAGGTCTAGTGGAGTCTATGCCTCGATAGGTTATGGTTAGTGGTCATAATGTTGAGGCTGATCGGTGTATGTATATAATTCATACATACTGTATATATATATATATATATATATATATATATATATATATATATATTAAAAGTAACACACATTAATTAAAAAAACACATCAAGTCAATTTCTTGAAGAAAAATACATTGATAAGACTATAGAATTGATTTATTAAACGGGTTGAGAATCTTCACACAATAAATGGCAAGAGTATTCACTTCAATCATCCAATCTTAATCTCAAATGAAATAAGCAAATAGGGATTTGTATTTTTACATGAGCGGATAAATAAAGGGAATGTTGACACAATTTATCATGTAAAGATTCTCAATCTCTTAAAAGTATTTTTGAAGTGTTCACTTTGAATCTAAAATGTGAAAAAAACACCCTCCCCCACGAACCTTACCAGGCCACATGCCCTCAACAAGGTGGGTGCCTCAGGAAGGATTCCCTTGGCAAAGCACCCTGTCCCCATGTTGATGAGGACAAGAGCTTCTTCCCCAAAACCCTGCCCCAGTGGTTGTGGGAGTCTGCAGACCAGGGGCTTATCAGAATCTGAAAACCCTTAAAGGGGCCCCCCCAGATACTGGCCCCCCCCCCCCCCCCCCTCATGTAACGTAACACTGCCACTATTTTCTGTCAATTTAAACAGAATTTTTTTTTTGTAAATGTTGGTTTTTGCTATAGTAGGTTGTATACATTATACAGATGCACCACTTCACAGGCAGGTTAAGGGTATTTCCCAGGCATGTTACTTGAAGGAACTTTGTATTTTTAGTGTTGCCCTTAGGCTCCATTCCCACCATGGCAATACGGATCGTGGTTTAGGAACTTCTTTTGGGCGACAGGCGTCCTGAGATTCTGTTTGCTTAATTTTACTGCAATTCGTTGGGCAACAATCGTGGCAAAAATGGGCCACGATTTGGGTGCCATTGAAAGTAACAGGGATTGCAAAGGACATCCCGCCATTTGCAGCGATTTGGAATTACAAACAGAATCGCTGCAATTCCGCCTGTGATCCTGAACGCCATGGTGTGAATGGAGCCTTAAAGTGTTAGTTCACCTTTATAGAATAATGTAAAGGTGAACGAACACTATACATCCTTCCCAGTCCTCGCTGAACTTACTTTTGGGGATGCTGAGCTGTCTGTCCCCACGCAGCCAGTCCAGAGGTCTGGGGATTCGAAATCCCCACTCTTCTTCCTTCTATTCAGCACTGAGCAGAAGCCAGCTCTGAGTAAGTGGTGGTGTCATCATAAGCCTACTTGGGGGTCATAAACAGGCTGTGACTCATCTTCTATATGTGATGAGACTTTTATATAGTTTCATTTGTGAGTACAATCATCCACTTTTTATCCTTTAAATAAATTGTGTGTTGGATAATGCACTAAGCTTTTGGACCCTCTTCTTGGTTTTTTTTGGGCGGCAATGCTTAGTGAACACCCGATGACTGACTACTTTTGTGGATTCAAGATACCTGTAGTAGGTATTACTTGTCCACATTTGAGCACAGAAAAGCATTCTGATTTATTGACATAGTAGTTCCAATCCAATAAGAAATGCTACGAGCAATGTTGGGAAGCTAGAATTTAGATTTGGTTAAACATGTCTTACCCATCATACCCTATCAAGCTTTTTGGATCCCAGTCTCATACTGAAATTCTTCATTATATAGCCTGTGATCATCATTCAGAACGTGGCAAACGGTTCTTTCCCAAATATTCCTGTTTGAAAAATTATCTCTGCAGAGTCATTCTTTGTTCCACAGGCTGATGGTTCCATCAATCTCCATTTATTTCTAGCCGGAGGAATGTGCTTTTGTTTAGTGGAGTACAGCAGATCCCCTCCCTGTCAATAAAGAACACAAAAGCCCTCTGATTTATAGATTCCAGACATAAACGAGACACATGTATGAGTAATGATTTAGCATGCACATTATACAGTGCAGCTATAAATATCCGAACAGCAAATGGCATTTTACTCAGAATACCATTTCTGATCCCTGTATAGGGCACTGTAACTCATGAATGGTAGAATCAATTTTCGGTTTTGCCAATCCTCTTCGGTTCCTGGTGTTATGAGCTCTAATGTTTATATCATAGAGCATTCTCTCATTAGAAGACACACACAACACATTCACTTATAGCATGTGTTATGAGCTGGCTTTTAGTTCCTGGCTGCAATAAGATGCAAGCCCCTTATCTCCCTCTTAGGATCCCCCTCTTTCTTTTTAATTAGTACACCATGAACTCCATTCACTTACATGGGCTTTTTTTATAATGAGCAACTTAAAGCAATTGTAAAGGCTTGTTTTTTTTTTTAATAACAAACATGTAATACTTACCTCCTCTGTGCAGTTGGTTTTGCACAGAGCAGCCCGGATCCTCCTCTTCTCAGGTCCCTCTTTGCTGCTCCTGTCCCCTCCCTCCTATCGAGTGCCCCCTCAGCCAGCAGCTCCCTATGGAGGCACTGGTGCCCAAAACGGAACTGCATATTTCAGATGAGGTCTTACTAATGATTTGTACAGGGGTAAAATGATATATCTCTCTCTCTGAAGTCCATACCTCTCTTAAAGTGGAGTTCCACCCAAAAATGGAACTTCCACTTTTTGGATCCCCCCCCCCCCTCCAGTGTCACATTTGGCACCTTTCAGGGGGGAGGAGGGAGCAGATACATGTCTAATACAGGTATTTGCTCCCACTTCCTGGCATAGCTCACCACGGCGCTTGCGGTGACCTATTCCACTTCCAGCTCCTACACCGTCCTCCTCCGCTGTATTCTGTGAGACACAGAACACAGCAGGGACCTGAGAGGATGAGCAGCGCGACTCGCGCATGCACAGTAGGGAACCGGGAAGTGAAGCCGCACGGCTTCACTTCCTTATTTCCTTACCAAGGATGGCGGCGGCAGCAGCCGAGAGCTGAAGGACGAATCGGCTTTGGCTGCCGACATCGCGGGCTCCCTGGACAGGTAAGTGTCCATATATTAAAAGTCAGCAGCTGCAATATTTGTAGCTGCTGGCTTTTAATATTTTTTTTTTCAGAGGACCTCCACTTTAATACATGCATTGGCATTGCATGCTATTACTAAGCTTATGATCTACCAAAACCCCCAGATCCTTCCCCACTATAGATGCCCCCAGTTGTACGCCCCCTAGTATGTATGATGCATGCATATTCTTAGCCCCCAAGTGTATAACTTTACATTTATCAACATTAAACCTCATTTGCCACATAGTTGCCCAATGAAACAGTGCAATCCCAGACCCTATATCATTTATAAAGATATTAAAAATTAAGTGTCCCAACACTTTACCTTGGGGTACACCACTGATAACCTTAGACCATGGGTTCAGCAACCAGTTGATCGAGATCAGGTGACTGGTAGATCACAGTCTGATCTTGCTGACCAGCCATTCCAGAGCATCAAACAGAGTGCAATGCAGAGGAACTACAGATACTCCTCGTTTAACGACCACTCTGACTTACAACCAGCTCTCCTCACTTAAACAACTCGTTTTACATCATTGTATTGTACAGTACAGTACAGAATTTTTGTTTCAAATATTGATTACTTGTGGCTCCTCATTTAACAACCAATTAGTTTAACGACCTGGTCGTTGGAACAGAACCTGGTCATTAAGTGAGGAGTACCTGTACGTGTAAAGTTGGAGCTGTAGTAGGGAACAAGAGCTGCATAATACGTATTGTTGTAGCTCTGGCTCCTGTCCCATGCGGAGTAATACCAACTGCACTCCACCTCTTATCCCAGCTAGCGGTCTCCAGAGAGGTGCCAGTAGCAGAAAAAGAAGAAATTTTCAGATCAGTGTGAAGTAACACACTGGGCATAATAGTATAGGGCTACTTTCACACTGATGTGCTGCAGTTTACCTACACCGTGGCTGCAGCGCAGTGCATCTGCAACTTTCCTGGGTTAGCTGCGCTTAGCTTTATGCCCGTACACAAGATCGGACTTTCCGGTAACAAAACCGTGGATTTTTGTTCGAAGGTTGTTGGCTCAAACTTGTCTTGCGTACACGCGGTCACACAAATGTTGGCCAACAATTATGAACATGGGAACGTGGTGATGTACAAGACGTACGACGAGCCGAGAAAAAGGGAAGTTCAATAGCCAGTGTGGCTCCTTCTGCTTGATTCCGAGCATGCGTGAATTTTGTGCGTCGGACTTGTGTACACACGATCGGAAAAAAGTTTTAAAAGCGCACCAAAACTCCTGAATGCAGAAGTTTTGTTGTGCTTTCAGAAAGCGCACCACAACTGCAGGATATAAGAGAAGTCTATGGCAAAAGGCAGCTAACCCATGAAAGTTGCACTGCGCTGCACCCTTGGTGTAGGTAAACAGCAGCACATCAGTGTGAAAGCAGCCTTATAGGGGGCTCAGAACAGTAGGGGGTTAAATTACATGTGCAGTTTAGGGGGGTGGTAAAACCCCATATTTAAGATGTTTGTTTTTTTACCCCTGCCCCAACTGCACCCCCTTTAGCTGCAGTGGCCAGGGGTGTATACATGTCGCAGCCACAGTTTACATCCTGTCATGGTTGCCAAGCATGACCCATTCAAGTGAATGTGGCCACTCTGCAAGTGCCCTGCAACCTTGTGCAGTACAGAAAATAAGGGATTGTGTGTTGCATTCTTACCACTTTAATCCCTTGGACCCCTCAGAATCATGCAGTTACGGGGCACTTGCAGAGTGGCCCCATTTACTTGAATGTGTCGCATTTGGCAGGCGGTAGCACCCACCAAAAGCAACAGGGGGCTTAATTCCTGCTGCAGCATGTGTATACAGCTAGAGGGGGTAGGAATAGGGGTAGTAAAACCAAGACCCAACCGCAGGGTTTTAAACCCCCCCCCCCACACTTTATGTGTGATCGAGCACTAATTGTGACACTGCCGAATGCAACTAAAGGCTCATTCACAAGTGCAGCAGACACTGCTGCTCCCTTGAAAAGCAATCCGAGTGTGTTTGACAGGTGATGAGGAGGCGATATGTTACCTCCTCACCACCTGATTTAAACCCATGATTGCCGAGCAATACACAAAGTTGCGACACGGTACTACGGCAATTAGAGGTTTAAATCGTGTGTAGAGTGAGTAGACGACACTGTGCCCAGTTATCTTTGACTTCTCCCATGTTGTTCAGGTAGATCTCCACCTCTTAGGTTGCCTATCCCTGTGTTAGACCATTCAGAGTAAGAATCATTAATCACTACTCTCTGATATCTGTCTTTTAGTCAGTTTTCTATCCATTTACAAACTGATTTTTTCAAACCTGTGGACTTAATTTTACACATTTTACACATTTGCCGCGTGTGGGGAACTGTGTCAAATGCTTTTGCAAAATCCAAGTATACTACGTCCGCAGCCACCCCTCTGTCCAAGGTTTTACATACCTCCACATAAAAAGAAATCAGGTTTGTTTGACAACTTCTGTCTTTCATAAATATATGCTGTATGTCATCTACTGTATGTGGTCTTTTAGTAAACTCTCCAGTATCTTCCCAAATATAGAAGTTAAACTAACAGGTCTATAGTTACTTGGTAAAGACTTTGATCCCTTTTTAAATATAGGCACCACATTGGCCCTACACCAATCCAGTGGTACTATTCTAGTCATTATCAAGTCCCTAAAAATGAGAAACAATGGCTTTGAAGTGACGGAGCTCAATTCTTTTAGGATCTGTGGGTGGATGCCATCTGGTCCTGGTGCTTTATCCACTTTGATTCTGATTCTAAATATTTCTGGACCATATCACTTTTGAGCCATTGTGGATCATTTGGGGCTGTGTCAATACCACCTCCATTATGGAGCTCCCCCATGCTCCTTTGTATACACAGAGCTGAAGAAAGTATTTAATAAATTTGCCCCCAGTCACCCCCTCCAGATTATTTTGTAAAGGGCCTACATACTCAGACCTGACCTTTTACTATTAATATATTTAAAGAATTTTTGAGGGTTTGTCCTACTATGTTTTGCAATCTGTCGTTCATTTTGAATTTTTGCGTTCTTGATTTCCTTTTTACATATTCTGTTATATTCTTTGTAACATTTAAATGATGATTGTGTTCCTTCATTTTTATAATTTTAAAAGCTCTTCTCTTATTATTTATAGCTTTTTTAACTTTGGCCACGTAGGTTTTATTTTAAGCCTTTTAAATGTATTGCCAATGGGAATATACTAAATTAGGCCACGCCTAGAAGTGGCCTCGTAGTAATTATATAACTCTCCAAGGACATTTCACCTAAACCAAGAGAAACAAACACTTACCTCTATTGTATAGAGTTACATACAGTATGTCACAAAAGTGAGTACACCCCTCACATTTTTATTATTTTTATTATATCTTTCCATGTGATAACACTGAAGAATTTACACTTTGCTACAATTTAAAGTAGTGAGTGTACAGCTTGTATAACAGTGTAAATTTGCTGTCCCCTCAAAATAACTCAACACACAGCCATTAATGTCTACACCGCTGGCAACAAAAGTGAGTATACTCTTAAGTGAAAATGTCCACATTGGGCCCAAAGGGTCAATATTTTGTGTGGCCACCATTGTTTTCAAGCATTGCCTTAACCCTCTTGGGCATGGAGTTCACTAGAGCTTCACAGGTTGCCACTGGAGTCCTCTTCCACTCCTCCATGACGACATCACGGAGCTGGTGGATGTTAGAGACCTTGTGCTCCTCCACCTTCCATTTGAGGATTCCCCACAGATGCTCAATAGGGATTAGCTTGGAAGACATGCTTGGCTAGTCCATCACCTTTACCCTCAGCTTCTTTAGCAAGGCAGTGTTCATCTTGGAGGTGTGTTTGGGGTCGTTATCATGTAGGAATACTGCCCTGTGGCCCAGTCTCTGAAGGTAGGGGATTGTGCTCTGCTCCAGTATGTCACAGTACATGCTAGCATTCATGGTTCCCTCAATGAACTGTAGCTCCCCAGTGCCGGCAGCACTCATGCAGCCCCAGACCATGACAATCCCACCACCATGCTTGACTGTATGCAAGACACACTTGTCTTTGTACTCTCAGCTGGTTGCCACCACACACGCTTGACACCATCTGAACCAAATAAGTTTATCTTGATCTCATCAGACCACAGGACATGGTTTCAGTAATCCATGTCCTTAGTCTGCTTGTCTTCAGCAAACTGTTTGCAGGCTTTCTTGTGCATCATCTTTTGAGGAGGCTTCCTTCTGGGACGACAGCCATGCAGACCAATTTGATGCAGTGTGCGGCGTATGGTCTGAGCACTGACAGGCTGACCCCCCACCTCTTCAACCTCTGTAGCAATGCTGGCAGCAATCATACGTCTATTTCCCAAAGATAACCTTTGGATATGACGCTGAGCACGTGCACTCAACTTCTTTGGTCGACCATGGCGAGGCCTGTTCTGAGTGGAACCTGTCCTGTTAAACCGCTGTATGGTCTTGGCCACTATGCTGCAGCTCAGTTTCAGGGTCTTGGCAATCTTCTTATGGCCTATTCCAGCCTTATGTAGAGCAACATTTCTTTTTTTCGGATCTTCAGTGAGTTCTTTGCCATGAGGTGCCATGGTGGACCTCCAGTGACCAGTATGAGAGAGTTAGAGCGATAACACCAAATTTAACACACCTGCTCACCATCTACACCTAAGACCTTTTAACACTAATGAGTCACATGACACTGGGGAGGGAAAATGGCTAATTGGGCCCAATTTGGACATTGTCACTTAGGGGTGTACTCACTTTTGCTGCCAGCGGTTTAGACATTTTAGACATAGCTGTGTGTTGAGTTATTTTGAGGGGACAGCAAATTTACACTGTTATACAAGCTGTACACTCACTACTTTACATTGTAGCAAAGTGTCATTTCTTCAGTGTTGTCACATGAAAAGATATAATAAAATATTTACAAAAATGTGAGCGGTGTACTCACTTTTGTTAGATACTGTAGGTACCCATGTACAGACACAAATGATCATGTGATAGTGACAGCTTTTACCATTTTAGATGATTGTGTGTGTGTGTACTGTATGTGCATATTAAATCATATCAGAGCACACTAATTGGATAAACAAATGATTCATCAATGTATGCAGAGGTTTACCTTGAGCATCTAGTAAGGCCTAGGAAATCTAAGCTGAACATATGTTTAAAAAATGAATAATCAGAGCTTACCTACAGTGAAAACTACAAAACAAACAATCGGTAAATCTAGAGATCTGTAAATAACAAACATGGTATTGCACAGAGCAGCTCTGAACCTCCTCTTCTGGGGTTCCGCGCCGGCACTGTCTGCTCCTCCTCTTCTCCGAGTGCCCCCATAGTAAGCCGCTTGCTAGATGGGCACTCGTGTGGGAGCTCTTCCAAGCTGGGCTGCATGCTTCCATAGGTACACACAGTGCAGCTGGTCTGGATCAAGAGTGGTGTCAGGTAAGTGTCTGGGGGGGGGCATAGACAATGCAAGGTGGTTTACCTTAATGTAAAGAAGACATTAGGGTAAAAAAACTTCTGTCTTTAGAACATCTTTAGGATTTATGAAAATCTCAGCGTATTACGGTGCTAGAGTTAGGTTTGAGTGTCTTGAAAGGTTCCATGTAAAAGCCAAGTGCAGTCCTACACTAAAATGCAGTCCTACACTTCTGCCATATTGTTGATAGAGTGGTCAACTTCAGAATTTTAACAAAGGAGTGGTACACCTTTACACACAGCTGCTTGAGTTAGTTACTACATTGCTATAAGTTAATCAACTGCAGCAACAGCTCTGTTCCTTTTTCTTTTTTGTTTAGGTTTCTCTGTGGTCTCTGCTGGTTACTCTGCTCCTCTTGTTCATCCTCACTGGAGCCATGTTGGGCCCGGAACTACTGGCTACAATTCCACCTGCTGTGTATATTGTGGCAGTGATTATGCCTTTGATAGGCTATGCCATGGGATATGGCTTAGCCACTTTATTCAATCTGCCTCCCAATTGTAGGAGAACTGTGTCTCTGGAGACCGGCTGTCAGAATGTTCAGCTTTGTACGGCCCTCCTAAAGCTGGCCTTCCCTGCTCATCTAATTGGCAGTATGTACATGTTCCCATTACTGTACGCTCTGTTCCAAGCTGCAGAAGCAGGTATTTATGTCTTGGTCTACAAACTCTATAGGAAGGAAGTTCTCCATAAACCTGAGCCATCTGAAGATGAAGACACAGATATCTCATATAAAAAACTGAAAGAGGAAGAGATCAATGAAATATCTTACGGAACAGTCAACAGTGAAGAGCAAAATTCTCTTCCAAAGGAGCCCACACCAGGACTTTATTAATTCAATGTAAATCTGTATATATGTATCAGATATGTTTACATTACAATGCTTAGTTTGCAGAATTTGGATTTTGTTCTCTGGGTCTCTTGAATGGGAGTGTGAACGCACAATATACTATATTCAGTATATATGGTCATAATGCATTTCATCTCACAAGTAAATTGTGGGCTTAGTTGTAAGAGACCTTTGTTGCGTTTCATATTTGCACATATACAGACCTGGAGATGGTCTATTGTATTGTAAGTTGTACAATTCCAAATCAATAGGGATGCCTAAAGGAAAAAAATATCTTTTAAAGGCCATACTTACCCAGATTTGATATTTCAGTGTTGGTAATTGCCAGTAGATTAAATCACTGGCTTCCAACAAACCGCTGAACTTGATTTTCTCGCTCTACCCTCTTATTTTGATTTTCCCACTCCATGACCTTTAGAAAACTGCAGAAGAAATAAGAAGTAGCATCCTTTTTCTTGGGTTTAAGACAGCCAGGTTAATGGGGGATCGAAATCCAACAGATTGGAATTCAGATGTTATTTGAAAAAAAAAATAACAGAATCATAATGTAATACCATCTAAAAAATACATTTTTAAAACACAATACCTATTTTCATATATCTAGGCACAGGAAGCAACTTTGCAAACTTAACTAAAGGCAAAACTTTTTTTTTTTTTTAGTTTTGGATAGAGGGCAAAGGGATTAGAAAACCTGTCAGGTTTTATTGCTGTGTGTGCCTTCGTAAGGGAGATTCACCTCATCTATTTGTTCTGTTTACCATTATCGTTGAAAGTAAAACAAAATCCCACATTTTGGGTTGTCCCCAGAAAAGTAATAGAGGGCAATCTTCCAATGGTGACACTAGTTTTGGTGACCTGAGGGTCCCCAAGGAATTTCCTTAAAGGAGAAGTCCAGCCTGAGCTCGTTTGGCTGGACTTCTCCTATGGGTCACAGAAGTACAGTTCATTTGCACTCCTGTGACCATTTTCAGCAGAGAGCGGTCTGAAGTTCGCTCTCTGCTGACGTTACTGGAATCAGTCCAGGCACCACGTCATCACAATAATAAAGTCTGGATCCGCCAGGTGCCTGGACTGATGCCTGTCTCAGCCTCTCAGCGAGCCGAAGAGAGCCTTAGATGGCCGCTACCCACCCCACCACAGCTCAGCGCTCCAGTGAGCGAGGAGGAGCAGAGTAGAGAGCTGCTGATTGATAGGCAGCAGCTCTCCTCTCGGGGATCTGTGAGAACCGAGCTATCGGCAATGTTCGATGACTCGGTTCTCAATGAAGAGATGCTGGGGGGACAGATGCTGCATCGATCCAATGCTGCATCCACCTAGGTAAGTATAAAAGGAAGAAAGAAAAAATCCATACTTCTCTTTTAATTTGCAGGGATTTCCTCTCACTTCCTGTTGTGGCTCTTGGACGGGACGGGAAGGTAAATCTCCCCACTGGGACAAAGAGGGCAAAAACAAACCTTACAGGGATTATAATCCTCCCTTAATCAATCCAAAATGAAACAAAAGAAGTTTTGCCTATAGGTTTACTTTAATTTTTGCATTTTCTTTCACAGAAAACTCAGACCCAGGCCAGTATAAACACTGCGCTGGTTACATTCAGCTTGTTTGTGTTTTGTATAATGATTGATCAATAGTGCAACATACAGAGACACTTGTCTGCAGTTCAGGACTGATAACAGGATAAGCATCTACTCCACATATAGACCAAAAGTGTAGCACTAATCAATAAAAGTGCCTAATTAAAATGCATATTCAATTCAATATTCTAAAATGTGCACCTACATATATAAAGGAAGATCAATATCTGTGCAGAAAAACTGTGAGTGATATAAGTCCACCAGAAAAAAATCCTTGTGAAATAAGGATAATTCTTGTGAGATAAGGACATCCAGTGTATTAGCAACACCACTCTCACATCACCTCAGTGAGAAGAATGCTGGCTTACCAGAGAGCCATGACCCTCTAAATAACACCGGTCAAAGAGGCGTTTGTTATCATAAAAGAGGCTCAGCAGCTCGAATGCTTATTGTTTCTCATGGGCTTGCATCCAGTTCAGTAAATATACTGCAAACACAACGGAGAAAAAAAGGGGGTCAGAAACCCAATAGTGTAAATCCGCTAAACAAATTTTTATTAAAATAGATTAAGAACACTCACATAAGATCTGTAATACCAGTGCCATATCAAAATTACAGTCCCAGGGACACGGTGATGCACTTCTGGTTTGAGTGATGATCTTACAACATCACTCTGCCCTATGTGTTTTGTCACATTTGACGTCATCAAGGGTATCTGCTCCACATAGTTTATGGATTTTAGCACTGAAGACAAACAGCTATAATTTCAATACTGCACATCACTAATCATAGGAGAAACAGATCACAAATTGCTGTAAGAAGGCAGGCACTGAGTAAGTTGAATCAAACCTTCCCCACACCCTCATGCAAGTCCAAGCTGCCAGTTGTTGAATCAGAATGTACTTCTAGATGGATTCATTATGCCTCATATGGTTTAAATTTAGGCCTTCAGTCACTGTACTGTGTAGACAGGCTTAAGGATGTAAGCAATGCAATATTCACACTGGCCATGGGCCTGAATGCACAGAGAACGAAAAGGCACAGGTAGAGGTTACATTTGCTAAATTTCATGGTATCCTGAAAAAATGGAAGAGTATTTTAAATGTTAAAGCTGTCTAATTGCTCCAATCCAGAGATCTTCAGCTACAAAGTTTGGGTCCCAGCATACTTCCACACTTCCTAGGATTTCACCAGCATCTGGCCTGCTGCAGAGCAGAGAACACTTGCCGAAGTGGTCGGCACCTGATTTTTACAGCAAAGGAGTATTGGATTGGGAACATAAAAGTAAGCTTAAAGTTTATCATCTCAGTCATTTCACCCAGATTTTGCCATCTTGAACTCCACCAATATCCTTCTTAAAATGAAATATCATCCTTCGTTGGACTTGGTCTTTAAAAGCTGGTGCTGTACCTGAAATACGGGCAGTTGGCATGTATGCACAATGTATAGCCAAATTAATTTAAATTGTTCAGTGTATGTCAGTATGTTTAAATTGATGAACAAAACGCAGTATCAATGGTGATTTAGCTAAAACCAATTGATTTGACAATGTCAGTGCTGAATAAGATAAATGTCATGTTGCAGTGATGTAAGACCGCTGTGTATAAATAGAAAGCAACTCGCAACTGTGTTCCAGCATCCTACTTCCACTACATCGCTGCACACATCACTTATCACCCAGAATGCCAAGCAGTATTAAATGAAAGGGACTGGATATACTGTATGTGCAGGTGACTGGTTTAAGCATGTGACTCTGTTCATAAATGCCTGCAAGTATTGTTACATGTTACAAAGACTCTGTCTCATTGTTTGTTCTCTTAGCATGATAGTGGCATATTCATACTTCCCACTAGAGCTCATCCACAGTTGTTACTACACTACAAAAAACTCTAGATCATCCTGTGGATTACAATGTCACTGAAAATGCCCATGAATGCAGTGATAATTATTAATACCAATTAAATAATTTTATTATCAGTATATCGTTTCAGAACACATCCAATGGCCTTTGCCAGTTAATATGTGTATCAATCAGACGTGGGACAATAGTTTCAAAGCTAGCACATAGGTGCGCCACAATTTTTTTCACACTCTTGGATCTTCTGCTTGGTGACCAAGTGGCCATCTGCCTCAACTTGACAGTGTAAAGGTATGGTATAATCTGGCAAAAATCAGTCACTATGTTTGATGTGATATATGTAAAGAGACAGCACAAGCCATTGCTGTACAGAAAGCCATGTTTACTGAATGACCCAGTAGGAACAGGAAACACCACACAGGAAAAAGTACAACAGAGATGCACCATAGAGTTGCATTTAAAGAAACATATCATCCTTAACATCTCCCCCTGTTAGTGTTAATAAATGAACATTGTGAAATTCAAAAGAGACACAGCAATAACACATTCTATAGGTTAAGCCTCCTAGGTGGTTTTGAACATCTACAACTACGGGTGAAGACTGGCCCTTGTGCAAGGATTCCTTCAGCCCTCTCTGAAGGTACTGGGCTCCTCTCATCACGTACTGGCATGCTCTGCGCTTGACAGCAGTCAGGTATACTTGCTTGCCCAGAACTGTCATTGCCGTTGGTATGAGGCATTGCCTCTGTACATACTTCACTGTCAATGGGTGAGTTTGTCCTTGTGATATTGGGTGAGTCTGATCTATCCACGGGATACTGAGATTCAGGCTGCTCTGCCACTCTCAAATCCATTCGATTGCGGCGATAAAGAGTTCCTTCAACGTCCACAAGATAGGAGCAACCTTTTGCAAACAAGTACCTATTCTCCAACAGCCTGTTCAGTCCCCAGGTAATGGTTTCATACGGATTCCTCCCCCAATATTCAATTCTGGCAAATCTCTGGCCGATGTGTCCTATTGTGCCTTTGACACTTGTCTCTTAATCCTTAACTTTTCTGTAACACCTTGTATGACAGAGGGTTTAAGCAGCCTATTTGCTACTGGTAAGGAGGTCTTTAATCTCCTTGGCATTAGTCTTTGTGCCGGACTACTATCCATACCTTCAGTCGGAGTGTTTCTCCAATGTAAAATGGCTTTCTATGGGTCTTTAACATCACTTTGTGCTTTCTTGCATAAACTTTTAACAATCTTTACAGCTGATTCAGCTTTGCCATTAGCCTGTGGATGACGTGGTGAGGAAGTAACATGTTCAAACTCCCATTCAGTGGCAAATTTTCTGAACTGTAGGCGTGCAAACTGAGGGCCATTGTCGGAGATCACTGTATCTGGTTGGCCATGACGTGCAAACTGAGCCTTGAACCTCTTAATTGTAGCTTCAGTGGATAAGTCGGGAAGAAGGTCTATTTCCCAGAAGTCTGAATAATGATTGACTAATAGCAGGTATTCCTTGCCTGCGTAGTTGAATAAGTCCATACTGATAATCTGCCACGGATGTGTAGGTATCTCATGTGACATCATGGTTTCTTTTTGTTGTAAATGGGCATATTCATTGCAGGTGGGACAATTACTGACAAAGTCTTTGATTTCAGCATGCATGTTGGGCCAGTAAAGAGTATCACAAGCTTGTCTGTAGCATGCTTCACCACCATATGGCTGGAGTGTATGCGTAATAACATTTCTGCTCTCAGTGACTTCGGCACAATGACCCTTGGACAAGATACCATTTTGTATGCTGATCTCATCTCTAAAGGACCAGTATTCCCTTACAATTCCAGGTACTGCCTCTTTTTCAGCTGGCCACCCACTCAAAACACTAGACGTCAAAGCTTGTAAAGTTGCATCACTGTTGGTGTGCTGTATGAGTTGATGTAGTTGCTGATCTGTGACATTAACCACTTAAGGACCGCCTCACGCCAATGTACGTCGGCAAGGCGGCACGGGCAGGCAGAATCACGTACATCTGCCTCCCGCGGGTGAGGGGTCTGATCGGACCCCCCCCCCGGTGCCAGAGGCGGTCCTTTTTTGTCCCCTGGCGATCGGAGGTGAGCAGGAGGACATCCATTCGTGCCCCCCCTCGCGATCGCCGCCGGCCAATCAGAACATTCCTTTGCTGCTGTATGCTAAAGAGCAGCAAAGGAAATGATGTCATCTCTCCTCGGCTCGGTATTTTCCGTTCCGGCGCCGAGGGGAGAAGACATCAATGTGAGTGCACAAACACACACACAAACAGTGGAACATGCCAGGCACACAAAACACCCCCGATCGCCCCCCGATCACCCCCCAATCACCCCTCCCCCCCCCCCCCCCCGTCACACTGACACCAAGCAGTTTTTTTTTTTTTTCTGATTACTGCATGGTGTCAGTTTGTGACAGTTACTGTGTTAGGGCAGTTAGTATTAGCCCCCTTTAGGTCTAGGGTACCCCCCTAACCCCCCCTAATAAAGTTTTAACCCCTTGATCACCCCCTATCACCAGTGTCGCTAAGCGATCATTTTTCTGATCGCTGTATTAGTGTCACTGGTGACGCTAGTTAGGGACGTAAATATTTAGGTTCGCCGTCAGCGTTTTATAGCGACAGGGACCTCCATATACTACCTAATAAATGTTTTAACCCCTTGATTGCCCCCTAGTTAACTCTTTCACCACTGATCACCGTATAAGTGTTACGGGTGACGCTGGTTAGTTCGTTTATTTTTTATAGTGTCAGGGCACCCGCCGTTTATTACCGAATAAAGGTTTAGCCCCCTGATCGCCCGGCGGTGATATGCATCGCCCCAGGCGTCAGATTAGCGCCAGTACCGCTAACACCCATGCACGCAGCATACGCCTCCCTTAGTGGTATAGTATCTGTACGGATCAATATCTGATCCGATCAGATCTATACTAGCGTCCCCAGCAGTTTAGGGTTCCCAAAAATGCAGTGTTAGCGGGATCAGCCCAGATACCTGCTAGCACCTGCGTTCTGCCCCTCCGCCCGGCCCAGCCCAGCACACCCAAGTGCAGTATCGATCGATCACTGTCACTTACAAAACGCATAACTGCAGCGTTCGCAGAGTCAGGCCTGATCCCTGCGATCGCTAACAGTTTTTTTGGTAGCATTTTGGTGAACTGGCAAGCACCAGCCCCAGGCAGCGTCAGGTTAGCGCCAGTACCGCTAACACCCACGCACGCACCGTACACCTCCCTTAGTGGTATAGTATCTGAACGGATCAATATCTGATCCGATCAGATCTATGCTAGCGTCCCCAGCAGTTTAGGGTTCCCAAAAACGCAGTGTTAGCGGAATCAGCCCAGATGCCTGCTAGCACCTGCGTTTTGACCCTCCGCCCGGCCCAGCCCAGCCCACCCAAGTGCAGTATCGATTGATCACTGTCACTTACAAAACACTAAACGCATAACTGCAGCGTTCGCAGAGTCAGGCCTGATCCCTGCAATCGCTAACAGTTTTTTGGTAGCGTTTTGGTGAACTGGCAAGCACCAGCGGCCTAGTACACCCCGGTCTTAGTCAAACCAGCACTGCAACACTTGGTTACGTGGCGAGTCCCATAAATGCAGTTCAAGCTGGTGAGGTGGCAAGCACAAGTAGTGTCCCGCTGCCACCAAGAAGAAGACAAACACAGGCCCGTCGTGCCCATAGTGCCCTTCCTGCTGCATTCGCCAGTCCTAATTGGGAACCCACCACTTCTGCAGCGCCCGTACTTCCCCCATTCACATCCCCAACCAAATGCAGTCGGCTGCATGAGAGGCATTTTCTTTATGTCCTCCCGAGTACCCCTAACCAACAACCCCCCCCCAAAAAAGATGTCGTGTCTGCAGCAAGCGCGGATATAGGCGTGACACCCGCTATTATTGTCCCTCCTGTCCTGACAATCCTGGTCTTTGCATTGGTGAATGTTTTGAACATCCCAAGATGCCATCGCATTTTGAGAGACTCAAACCTGGAACCGGTTACAGTTATAAAAGTTAGTTACAAAATAAAGTGTAAAAAAAAAAAATATATATATACAGTATATATATATAAAATTAAAAAAAATAGTTGTAGTTTTATTGTTCTCTCTCTCTCTCTATTCTCTCTCTATTGTTCTGCTCTTTTTTATTGTATTCTATTCTGCAATGTTTTATTGTTATTATGTTTTATCATGTTTGCTTTTCAGGTATGCAATTTTTTATACTTTACCGTTTACTGTGTTTTATTGTTAACCATTTTTTTGTCTTCAGGTACGCCATTCACGACTTTGAGTGGTTATACCAGAATGATGCCTGCAGGTTTAGGTATCATCTTGCTATCATTCTTTTCAGCCAGCGGTCGGCTTTCATGTAAAAGCAATCCTAGCGGCTAATTAGCCTCTAGACTGCTTTTACAAGCAGTGGGAGGGAATGCCCCCCCACCACCACCCTCTTCCGTGTTTTTCTCTGGCTCTCCTGTCTCAACAGGGAACCTGAGAATGCAGCCGGTGATTCAGCCAGCTGACCATAGAGCTGATCAGAGACCAGAGTGGCTCCAGACATCTCTATGGCCTAAGAAACCGGAAGCTACGAGCATTTCATGACTTAGATTTCGCCGGATGTAAACAGCGCCATTGGGAAATTGGGAAAGCATTTTATCACACCAATCTTGGTGTGGTCAGATGCTTTGAGGGCAGAGGAGAGATCTAGGGTCTAATAGACCCCAATTTTTTCAAAAAAGAGTACCTGTCACTACCTATTGCTATCATGGGGGATATTTACATTCCCTGAGATAACAATAAAAATGATAAAAAAAAATGAAAGAAACAGTTTAAAAATAAGATAAAAAAGCAAAAAAATAATAAAGAAAAAAAAAAAAGCACCCCTGTCCCCCCCCTGCTCTCGCGCAAAGGCGAACGCAAGCGTCGGTGTGGCGTCAAATGTAAACAGCAATTGCGCCATGCATGTGAGGTGTCACCGCGAATGTTAGATCGAGGGCAGTAATTTTAGCAGTAGACCTCCTCTGTAAATCTAAAGTGGTAACCTGTAAAGGCTTTTAAAAATGTATTTAGTTTGTGCGCAATTTTAAAGCATGTCATGTTTGGTATCCATGTACTTGGCCTAAGATCATCTTTTTTAACTCATCAAACATTTGGGCAATATAGTGAGTTTTAGTGCATTAAAATTTAAAAAAGTGTGTTTTTTCCCCAAAAAATGCGTTTGAAAAATCGATGCGCAAATACTGCGTGAAAAAAAAAAAATGAAACATCCACCATTTTAATCTGTAGGGCATTTGCTTTAAAAAATATATATAATGTTTGGGGGTTCAAAGTAATTTTCTTGCAAAAAAAAAAAAATGTTTTCATGTAAACAAAAAGTGTCAGAAAGGGCTTTGTCTTCAAGTGGTTAGAAGAGTGGGTGATGTGTGACATAAGCTTCTAAATGTTGTGCATAAAATGCCAGGACAGTTCAAAACCCCCCCCAAATGACCCCATTTTGGAAAGTAGATACCCCAAGCTATTTGCTGAGAGTCATGTCGAGTCCATGGAATATTTTATATTGTGACACAAGTTGCGGGAAAGAGACAAATTTTTTTTTTTTTTTTTGCACAAAGTTGTCACTAAATGATATATTGCTCAAACATGCCATGGGAATATGTGAAATTACACCCCAAAATACATTCTGTTGCTTCTCCTGAGTACGGGGATACCACATGTGTGAGACTTTTTGGGAGCCTAGCCACGTACAGGACCCCGAAAACCAAGCACCGCCTTCAGGCTTTCTAAGGGCGTAAATTTTTGATTTCACTCTTCACTGCCTATCACAGTTTCGGAGGCCATGGAATGCCCAGGTGGCACAAAACCCCCCCAAATGACCCCATTTTGGAAAGTAGACACCCCAAGCTATTTGCTGAGAGGTATAGTGAGTATTTTGCAGACCTCAATTTTTGTCACAAAGTTTTGAAAATTGAAAAAAGAAAAAAAAAATTTTTTTTCTTGTCTTTCTTCATTTTCAAAAACAAATGAGAGCTGCAAAATACTCACCATGCCTCTCAGCAAATAGTTTGGGGTGTCTACTTTCCAAAATGGGGTCATTTGGGGTTTTTTTTTGCCACCTGGGCATTCCATGGCCTCCGAAACTGTGATAGGCAGTGAAGAGTGAAATCAAAAATTTACACCCTTAGAAATCCTGAAGGCGGTGATTGGTTTTCGGGGCCCCGTACGCAGCTAGGCTCCCAAAAAGTCCCACACATGTGGTATCCCCATACTCAGGAGAAGCAGCTAAATGTATTTTGGGGTGCAATTCCACATATGCCCATGGCCTGTGTGAGCAATATATCATTTAGTGACAACTTTGTGCAAAAAAAAAAAAAAAAAATTTGTCACTTTCCCGCAACTTGTGTCAAAATATAAAATATTCCATGGACTCAACATGCCTCTCAGCAAATAGCTTGGGGTGTCTACTTTCCAAAATGGGGTCATTTGGGGGGGTTTTGTGCCATCTGGGCATTTTATGGCCTTCAAAACTGTGATAGGTAGTGAGGAGTGAAATCAAAAATTTACGCCCTTAGAAATCCTGAAGGCGGTGATTGGTTTTCGGGGTCCCGTACGCGGCTAGGCTCCCAAAAAGTCCCACACATGTGGTATTCCCGTACTCAGGAGAAGCAGCTGAATGTATTTTGGGGTGCAATTCCACATATGCCCATGGCCTGTGTGAGCAATATATCATTTAGTGACAACTTTTTGTAATTTTTTTTTTTTTTTTCATTATTCAATCACTTGGGACAAAAAAAATAATATTCAATGGGCTCAACATGCCTCTCAGTAATTTCCTTGGGGTGTCTACTTTCCAAAATGGGGTAATTTGGGGGGGTTTTGTACTGCCCTGCCATTTTAGCACCTCAAGAAATGACATAGGCAGTCATAAACTAAAAGCTGTGTAAATTCCAGAAAATGTACCCTAGCTTGTAGACGCTATAACTTTTGCGCAAACCAATAAATATACGCTTATTGACATTTTTTTCACCAAAGACATGTAGCCGAATACATTTTGGCCTAAATGTATGACTAAAATTGAGTTTATTGGATTTTTTTATAACAAAAAGTAGAAAATATCATTTTTTTTCCAAATTTTCAGTCTTTTTCCGTTTATAGCGCAAAAAATAAAAACCGCAGAGGTGATCAAATACCATCAAAAGAAAGCTCTATTTGTGGAAAGAAAAGGACGCAAATTTTGTTTGGGTACAGCATTGCATGACCGCGCAATTAGCACTTAAAGCGACAAAGTGCCAAATTGGAAAAAGTCCTCTGGTCCTTAGGCAGCATAATGGTCCGGGGCTGAAGTGGTTAAGATAATACGCTTGATTGATATCAGCAAAGAAATTTTGTTCCTGTTGCAGCAAATTATATGATGCTCATGCTCACCTCCACGTGCCACATTATCTGACATAGCTCTGCTCAGGGTATCGCTGATATACATTTCACAGCCTGGCTTGTAGACAACATTGAGGTTGTAATGCTGCAATGTAAGCATCATGCTCTGCAAACGCTTGGGAGCACACAAAAGGGGCTTTTTGAATATATATCAGAGGTTTGTGATCAGTTTCAGCTGTAATTGAATCCCGCCCATAAAGATAATGATGGAAACGCTGGCAAGCAAATACAATGCTTAAACATTTCTTCACAATTTGAGCATAATTTTGCTCAGCTGAGGAAAGAGCTCTGGAGGCATATGCAACTGGCTGACCTATCTGCAAAAAGGCAATAACCTAGACCATTTTTACTGGAGTCACTTTGTATCGTAACAGGCTTTGTAACATCATAGTATTTCAACACTGGGGCAGAGGCGAACAAGCGTTTTATATTCTCTACTTCCCGGTCATGCTTGGGAAGTCAGTGCCAAACTGCATCTTTGTCCAGAAGTCGCCTTAATGGCTCACACACCTCAGATAAGTGTGGCAGGAATTTTGCTAGGTATGTAACAAAGCTGATAAATCTCTGTACCGCTTTGGCATCAGCAAGCTTTAGCATGTCCACAATGGCTTTAATCTTATCCGGGTCAGCTTTTAAGCCTTGTGAAGACAGGATATGTTCATGGAAAGGACTTTTTCCACCTTGAACTGCAATTTCTTTACACTAAGCCTCAGCATCACCTGCCTACAACGATCCAGTAGTGCAGTTTGCACTGTAAAAATGCATCTCTAGCATCAACAAGTGTGAAGACACGTGCTTTAGGTAGTTTGTGCAAAATATCATCGAGTGTTAGCTTAAGTAGTGTGACCGTTTCAGGGCCATATTCAGAAACCTGGGATCAATGCATATTCTGATCTTCTCAGATTTTCTGATAACAACCATGTTACTGATCCAATCTGTAGGCTCTGATATTGAAGTTAGATGTCCTTGAGCTTCATATTTATCTAGTTGAGCTTTAACCTGTGCCTTCATAGCGACAGGCAAATTGCGTGGGGCACATTGTACAGGTTGAATGGTAGGATCAGGTTCAAAATGAACCTCTCCTGGAACAAAGACTATCGGGCCCTCAAACATATCACTGTAGGCGTGAAGAATTTGCTGTTTTGTCAGTGGCCTAGTCAGAGATTTTGCAGGCTGATTATCAACATTATGTAGCTCAGAAGGAATGGTGAAAAGCATCAGTCCAAGGCGCTCACATATTGAACCCGATCAATCTCAAAGTTCAGTTTGTGCATACAATCACGTATGCTGCATTCTGTTTGGAATAGCCCCAAATGATTCCATTAGTTCCCCTGAATACAACTTTAGTTTGGTGCTACTAGGCTGAAGGGGTGCTCTTGGTGCCAATTTCATTTTGTCCTTTATACTCATGACATCACACGTTGCACCCGAGTCCAGCTGGCAGGGTTGGATTATATTGTTTAATATGAGGTTTACAAACCATTTTTTGCCCTTTGTGTTTACAGCACCAATGCATTCTGAGGAGTAAACCATATCAGTGCTAAGCAGGTGTGCATCCCCCGGATCTGACATTTGCTCAATTGTGTGTAGCTTCCTTGCTTCCATTTTACTGGAGAGACACACTCTTGCAAAGTGATTTGGTTTACCACATGCAGTGCAGATTTTCCCATATGCAGGACACTTTTCTTTCTCTTGTACATGCACATTGCCACAATACTTGCATGATGCAGGCTTCCTCCCAGGTGAGTTGTGTAGGTGACCCTTGTGCTGAAACTTATGCTGGTGGTTTTTGAAGCTTTGCTGTTGTTTAGAGGCTGCATTGATATTGTCAATCAGTTTATTCTGCTCCATAGCTTTCATATGTTTGTCAGTAATTTCTGCAGTGCGACATATCTCAATTGCTGTTTGTAGATCTAAATCATGTTTCCTCAATAAGTGGCAGCATTTGCTTTCACTGGTGATACCCAAAACTATTTTATCACGAATAAGTTCATCTCTTTAGAGAGCCATACTCACAGCTTGCAGCTTTTTCTCTTAGCCGTGTGACAAACCTGTCTATTGATTCACAGTATTCTTGCTTACAGCAGCCCAGGGCCAGTGCTACCAATAGGCAAATTAGGCAGCCGCCTAGGGCGCTCTGCTGCCTAGGACACCCAGCCACTGGTGTTCCTACTCTATTCTCTCTGCAGCAAGCAACTAAGTCTCAGCATCAGCAGGCAGTCCGTTCACACATAGCGTCAGAGGCGCAGAGGACTGTGTGTCCCGACTCCCGAATGAATGGAAGCAAGGAAACATTCATTGATGGGCACTGGTAGGCTGCATTGATGGGCGCTGGTGAGGCTGCATTGATGGGTGCTGGTGAGGCTGCATTGATGGGCGCTGGTAGGCTGCATTGATGGGCGCTGGTAGGCTGCATTGATGGGTGCTGGTGAGGCTGCATTGATGGGCGCTGGTAGGCTGCATTGATGGGCGCTGGTAGGCTGCATTGATGGGCGCTGGTAGGCTGCATTGATGGGTGCTGGTGAGGCTGCATTGATGGGCGCTGGTAGGCTGCATTGATGGGTGCTGGTGAGGCTGCATTTAATGGGCGCTTCAAAAAAATTTGCGGTGTACATGAGCAGGGCAAAGGGGGTGGGGTCAGGGGTGGAGCCAAGGGGGGCGGCAAAATTAGGTTTCGCCTAGGGTGTCAAAAATCCTTGCGCCAACCCTGCAGCAGCCAAATATATATCTTCCATAAATTACATTTGAAGAAGGCTTCTAATGCATCCAGAATGGTTTTGGTGTCCCTCTTTTGCTCCTCTATGAGGTTCAGATTATGCTTGTAAACATGGAGGCCCATCACCCTCCTCAGTGTGGCTGCTTGCACTGCTGCAGGCTTTTCATTTAACCCTGGGGTGAGGGAGTAGTCCTCAAACTCTGCCCTGAAATTGTCCCAGTTACTGCTGACATCTCCACTCACCTTCATTGCCTCATGCAGTGGAATGCTGTTAGCTGCCATAATGCTGTTTTCCTTGCTGCAAATACTCAGCATCCAGGTCAGGACTGCAATTGTTAGGAGGCACAATCAGTTCAAAGAACACTCACATCAAGGCTAGCAGGCTCTCAGCATCAAGTGTGTAGAAAGAGCATGGATCCAGAAATCTTCTGACATCATGTTTGATGTGATATATGTAAAGAGACAGCACAAGCCATTACTGTACAGAAGCCATGTTTACTGAATGACCCAGTAGGAACAGGAAACACCACACAGGAAGAAGTACAACAGAAATGCACCATAGAGTTGCATTTAAAGAAACATATCATCCATAACACACTACACAGTGTAAACAAAGGGCGGGAGTGGTCTATGGCCAGTCTCACTGGCAGCACATTCAGAATTTGTCTGGCATGGGAAGAGAAAGTTAAAGCCAAAGTATTGGACCTTATAGAGAGCAGAGCTAATCTTGTTTCCTGCTGGCTATGGATAGGATGTTGCCTTGTCTATATTCACATGCATGATCATTGGCAGAAGTTTTCCAAGCAGGATAACATGATAATCTTATATTGTGTATCTCATATTGAATAAAGTGGATGTGGCAGATGTATTTAGCATTAGTATAGTTGATCAAAAATATCAGAGATGTCTTGTAGAATCAGAGAAATATGCAGAACAGCCCCTCCTCACCTCCACCCACTAGTTCCAGAATGTTCTCCAACTTTCCAGATACCAGAGGGAGGCACCAGAGGGCTGTCTGTGTGAGTCATGCTGGCCTGGCTTCTAGTAACCCTGACCCAGATTCAATGACTCAGGTTTAGCCAAGAGCCAACAGACGACGTGCTATGATGAAATGCGTAAGGTGGAGCCTAGTACACACCCACGTCACTTCCGCTTTGTGCTGTACCAGCCTGTGGAGTACACGCCAGCCTGGATTTCTTAAACTGCTATAGTTGTTATGCTATTTGGCTATGGTATGCCTTGCTTTTAATGCATTACCACAATAAACTCAACCTATTCGGACTTATGGTATGAATGCCCATCTCTTTTATGCATATGAGGATACCCAACGGTTTTGAAGTGCCACAGAGGAGGTGATCATTCTGGATACTATAATTATACCTACTACATGCGGTTAACACCTGCAGGGGTGCAAGGATCTGGTGAGTGTGGAACTGAAGGGGAGCACGAATGTCACTTCACTTCCAGCACATGATTTTTGATTAAGTGAACGCACAAGTCCTTTTGGATATTTGCACAAGTCACTTGGGAATTTTGCAAATTTGCACTAAAGACTGGACTTAATCATATATGTGTTTATATGCATCTTTCACATATGGACTGCTTTTTTAATTTTTTTGATGAAATGTACTGATTTTGTTTATTGTTATATGTTTTATCTTCACGTTATTGTGTGCTTGGGATACATATGCACACCCCAGGAAATAAGCACTGAAAATACCTTTCAGTGCTTATTTATCTCAAACATACAACATTTTTTGCACTTTATAAGTACATTAGGTTGAGAACACTAATGTTTATATGAGTTTATAATCAACCAATATTTATATCACTGGTACACATTAACCTTTGTCTAGGACCTGCACTTTCACCTGAGAAGTGTGACTCACCATTGCAGGTTCACACTTTGGGGGACGGGCAGCGCCACCTACCCCTTTATTAATCTTTTAATTTTCAACTATTGCTCCATCATTGGAGCCACTTGCAGGAGGCAGCAGCTCAGCCTACACCTAAGCACAGAATTTTACAAACTATATTTTGCCTGTACTAACACTAGTAGCACACACTAGAGCAGGGGTAGGCAACCTCGGCCTTCCAGCTGTGGTGAAACTACATATCCCATGAGACATTACAAGACCCTGACAATCACACTCATGACTCCTAGAGGCAGAGGCATGATGGGATTTGTAGTCGCACCACAGCTGGAGGGCCGAGGTTGCTTACCCCTGCACTAGAGGGTGATATATATATATATATATATATATATATATATATATATATATATATATATATATATATATATATATATAATTTAGTGTAATAAATCTTCACAGGGCAATATAATTCTACTGATGAAATTTGTGTTCTCCATAGGACCCTGTATGTACTTCAGTGTGTGAAAGAGCAATTTGTATAGCAAGCTTTTACAAAGTATTTGCTTAGAATCTCTGGGCCCTCTACTTTTGTAAAATTCACTTGCGTTTAATAGGTGCAAAAGGTACCCGTATAGCTCAAAAAATACATACTTACTTCTCCATGGTCTTCTACATTGTTGTGTTTGCTCACCATTCTTCCAGGATCCTTCCTGGGTGGGTAATACAGAATAGACCAAATCGAGCTAGAAGAGTCTCTAAGTCCAGTGGAGAAGTGTTTTCCTGCATGGTTTGGGCTGCAGTGCATTCCCCAGAATCTTACCAGATGGAGTGCGATATCACCGTTGCCTAGACACCACAGGCTGAATATTTGAGTAATAGAAGTATAAATCTAACATTTTTCTTTACAGGTGAATTTTCCACTTGGTATCTTGCCTTATCTTAGGGTAATTTTTACAGGTGATTCGCTGCGGGTGTCACTACAAAATTAACAACATCCCAAAAGTAGGTCACAAATGCCCTGCGTTTGCCTGCACCAGATTGCAGAACAACCATGCAATCCTGTTGCAGTGTGGCTCCAGAAAAGGTGCATACATGTCTTTAAATAGAAGCAAACACCACTTGAGGTCGGTCTCCTGATTCCACCCCCACTGACACACTACCAGGTGCTAGCCCTGTCCGTCACAGGTTCCAAGATGCAAAGAAAGTTCTGGTTGGCCGCAAGTCCAGTTAAAATTACATTTATTGTAGTGTAGCACCCTCTAGTAGTGTGCTAGAGAGGATAGGTAAATTTAAGCAGGCCTGGCTGGCAGCTAGGCCTGTTTGTTTTCATTCCAGGCTGGGAGTGGCTCAGAGTAAGTGCTGGGTGACTCACAGGTGGCATCACTAGGACCTCCTACTTCTTTCTATAATCTTCTAGTGTTTTCCAGAAAGAGAGGCTGGAGGGGAGGTGGAGCCACCTGGGGTATTCTGAGGAGCCCCGGCCAATACCCAGGATCAGCCCAGCTGGGGAGGAGTCGTCGGCTGGAATAGCTGGAGTGAGAGGGTGCACAGGCTGTCGGGGCCTTTGAGGGAGCCCCCCAGTCTGGGGGGGGTGACCTGGGACCTGGACTCCGGTGCAGTCAGGACCACTTTCAGGAACACATGAAGAGGTGCTGGACCAGAGGCACAAGAGAGGGAAAGGAGAGGACATTGGGAGAGAGCACTGCTAAGAGACTCCAGGGAGGACAACTGGTCGCAGCCAGGAGGGCAGGTGAGTGAGGCACAGTCAGGAGGACTGGAGAAGCATGCCTGTGAGGACTTGCAGTCTGAAATTGGTGCAGAACCAGAAGTGTGGACTGTGGTGGAAGGGGCAGTGGAAAGAGGCAACTGCAGCCAGGAGGTGTCACGTTGCTTATGGTTTGAGCCCCAATTGCAGAGGAAGGCCTCCCTTACAGCTCCCACTCTCGGTCCCCTGGTAAGGTAAGAGAAGATACAGGAGTAAGGAGTGGCACAGGTGCCTGGCAGGATCAACAGACTGGATCAGCTCAGCAGACCGGATCAGTGCAGCAGACTGGATCAGCTCAGCAGACAGGGTCAGCACAGCAGACTGGATCAGTGCAGCAGATTGGATCAGCACAGCAGACTGGATTAGCTCAGCAGACAGGATCAGTGCAGCAGACTGGATCAACTCAGCAGACAGGATCAGTACAGCACACTGGATAAGTACAGCAGACTGGATCAGCTCAGCAGACAGGATCAGCACAGTAGACTGGATCAGTGCAGCAAACTAGATCAGCTCAGCAGACAGGGTCAGCTCAGGGATAGTCAAACAGGCCGGGTCGGATATCAGGCTAGCGGCAAAGGTACAGGGAGGCAGGTAGAAGAGTAGTCACAAACAGGCTAAGGTTGGATGCAGGCGGATAACAGGATGGTCACAGGTAAGCCGGGTCTAAACACAGGTAACAGTCACAGATCAGGTTTTAGGCACACAAGGCTGTAGAGCAGACAGCAGGGACCGTCTGCAACAGACAGGTTTTAATAACCGGTCTGGCGCCAACAGGGGCGCGCACGTACACACGCATGCACCCGCGCACGCACAACAGCACCCGCGGCCGAGACCCACGAGAAGTGGAGTGCCTAATACTGGCAGGATCTTCATGACATTGCCCCCCCCCCCCCCAAGGGGCAGCCTCCGGCAAATTTCTCGGGATGGGCCCTCTTGAAGGATTGAACCAGACTCTTAGCGTGGATGTTACTCTTGGGCTCCCAAGAATTTTCTTCAGGCCCATACCCCTTCCATTTAATCAGGAACTGGTTCTAGTTTCCTCTTCTTCTGTAGTTCAGGATAGCTTCCACTTCAAATTCCTCCTCACCATCTACTATGACAGGGTCGGGAGGAATGGTACTTCGATTTGGAAACGGATTGGGAATAGAAGGTTTCAACAGCGATACATGGAATACCGGATGGATTTTTAATGAGTCTGGAAGTTCCAATTTGTAAGCTACTTCGTTGATTTTCCTTCTAACCGGAAATGGTCCTAAGAACTTGGGGCCCAGCTTCTTCGAAGGGCATGCCATCTTCAAGTTCACTGTGGATAACCACACCGAATCACTGGGCACCAATACCAATTCCCCTCGTCTCTTTCTGTCTCTTTTAGCGGAGTGAATAGAATTGTTGTAGACAAATTTGGCCAATGGAAGCAGTGAAATCCAATCATCCTGTGCAAAAGAGGAAAAACAGCGTAGATACTGCTCAAGAGTTTGATTAGTTCTTTCAGTTTGCCCATTGGACTGGGGGTGGTAGGCAGAAGGAAAAGACAATTCAATATCCAGAGCCTTGCAGAGGGACTTCCAGAAGTCACCCCCCCGGTCTGAGACTATGTTGGCTGGTACCCCGTGAAGTCTGATAATTTCTTTAATAAATACCTGTGCCGTTTCAGGGACTGAAGGAGTGCCCTTCATGGGAACAAAGTGTGCCATCTTTGACAGACGATCAACTACCACAAAGATAGTGGTATGATCTTCTGCTGGGGGTAGTTCAACGATGAAATCTAGGGATAGCATCCTCCATGGCCTGTCTGGGACAGGCAAAGGTTTAAGTAGGCCCCAAGTCTTGGTTCTATGACTCTTATTTCTGATACATGTAGTGCAGGAATCTACAAATCTTTTACAGTCCTCCTGTAACTGAGGCCACCAAAAGGTACGTTGTACCAAGTCGATGGTTTTGGTTATGCCGAAGTGCCCAGCTAGTGCATGGTCACAGTTCTAAATACAGGTACCCGTAGGTCCTCAGGGATGTAGATCTTGTCCTCGTACCAAAGTAACCCGTCTCTGGCCTGCAGTTTTGGTTCAGAGGAAGGCATCTGCCCCAGAGAAGCTTGTTTGAGTCAGGAAAGTAGATTTTCCTGAAGCAGAAGAAAATTTCCAGGAGCGAGGATGGTATCCGGAGGGGAAATTTCTTTGGATTTGTGGAACATCCGTGACAGAGTGTCAGGCTTTGTATTTTTAGAACCTGGGCGATATGTAACATGGAAGGAAAACCTGGAGAAAAAGAGCACCCACCTGGCATGTCGTGGCTTCAGTCTTTTTGCGGATCTCAGATATTCCAGGTTCTTGTGGTCGATGAATATCAGAATTGGATAGGAGGCTCCTTCCAGTAGATAGCGCCATTCTTCCAGTGCAGATTTTATCGCTAATAATTCACGATGCCCCACGTCGTAGTTCTTCTCGGCTGTTGACAGTTTACGTGAGAAGAAGGCTACAGGGTGAAGCAGGGCCTTGGCTCCTTGTCTTTGGGATAATATTGCTCCTACAGCAATTTCGGATGCGTCCACTTCCCGAACGAATGGCAGGGAGGAATCTGGATGTCTCAAAACGGGGGCAGAGGTAAAGAGCCTTTTGAGGGTCTCAAAGGCTTCTTGGGCCTCAGGGGACCAATGGAAACGGGTTCCCTGCTTGGTTAACTGAGTGATTGGTGCAACAATAGCGGAGAACCCTTTGATGAACTTGGAGAGGAGATTATGTCCATTCGTAGAAGTTCTCGGTGGGAACTGGAGATGAGAGCAGGTAAAGGAACAGTCTCCTGGACTACAGGGCCAGATTTGATGGCAGTCCCATCGGCCAGATGAACAGAAAGTCTTAGGAAGGAGAGGAATCTGGTGTTTGGCAGCGAAAGATGAATCCATGAAACAGCTGCATGCTCCGGAATCAATAATGGCGGGTGTTTTCAAAGTCTTTCCTGGTAGCTGAAATGAGATAGAAAGGGCAAGGTGAGATGAGATCTTGGCTAGAGGATCCATGTAGTCATAGAGAGACACTTATGAAGTTTTAGGGGGAAGTTTCTGATGTAATGTCCGGATTCTCCGCAATAAAGACACAGGTTGTTCATTCGACGTAGTTGACGTTCTTCTGGGGTAAGAGAAGGACGAAGGACCCCAAGCTGCATGGGCTCAGGTGCATCAGAAGTGGAGACTGGTTGAGCAGTAGGTGCTGGATTCCGATAACTTGGGACCCTTGGAAGCATCCAGGTTGGGTGAGAAAACCCCGTAGCTTTTTTGGCCCTTCATTCTCTTAAGCGTCAATCGATCTGTATGGCCAGACCGATCAGCGCATTTAAAGTCTGTGGTATACCAACTCTAGCAAGTTGGTCTTTCAGGGAATCGGAGAGTCCCATGCGGAACTGATGACGGAGAGCGGCGTCATTCCAGTTCGTATCTGCGCTCCACCGCCTAAATTCAGCCACGTAATCCTCTACTGCCCTTCGTCCTTGCTGAAGGGCACACAAGGCGGCTTCCGCAGTTGCTAAAAGCTGAGGGTCTTCGTACAGCTGGGCCATTGCGTCAAAGAAGGTAGTGAGGTTGGTTAAAACTGCATCCTTCTGTTCTAAAAGGCGGTGAGCCCAGGTCTGGGGGTCTCCGGTAAGTAAGGACACCAGGAAGCCCACCTTGGTGGCCTCCAGAGAGAAAGTCCGTGGTTGAAGTGCGAAGTACAATTCACAGGAATTGCGGAACGCCCTAAAGCTGCTACGATTCCCGGAGAACCTCTCAGGTGTGGGGACTCTAGGTTCTGGAGGCAGCATTACGACTGCAGGTGCAGGTCCTGTCCTGGCTGAAGAAGTTGATGGGTGAGAAGTTCCCGGTTTACTGGTGGGACTGGATAGAACTAACACCCATTCTTCCAGCCGGGTGTAGCCTTGCTGGAGGTTCTTAACTGCCTCAGTCAGTCCTGCCAGATGTTGACAGAGTTCTTCCATAGCGGAGGCTCCCTGCTTGGGCTCAGACATGGCTGTCTGCTTCTGTCACGTACCTGATGGTTTGAGCCCGAATTGCAGAGGAAGGCCTCCCTTACGGCTCCCACTCTCGGTCCCCTGGTAAGGTAACAGAAGACACAGGAGTAAGGAATGGCACGGGTGCCTGGCAGGATCAACAGACTGGATCAGCTCAGCAGACTGGATCAGTGCAGCAGACTGGATCAGCTCAGCAGACTGGATCAGCTCAGCAGACAGGGTCAGCACAGCAGACTGTATCAGCTCAGCAGACAGGGTCAGCACAGCAGACTGGATCAGCTCAGCAGACAGGGTCAGCGCAGTAGACTGGATCAGTGCAGCAGACTGGATCAGCACAGCAGACTGGATTAGCTCAGCAGATAGGATCAGTGTAGCAGACTGGATCAGCTCAGCAGACAGGATCAGTACAGCAGACTGGATCAGCTCAGCAGACAGGATCAGTGAAGCAGACTGGATCAGCTCAGCAGACAGGGTCAGCACAGTAGACTGGATCAGTGCAGCAGGCTGGATCAGCTCAGCAGACAGGGTCAGCTCAGGGATAGTCAAACAGGCCGGGTCGGATATCAGGCTGGCGGCAAAGGTACAGGGAGGCAGGCAGAAGAGTAGTCACAAACAGGCTGAGGATGCAGGCGGATAACAGGATGGTCACAGGTAAGCCGGGTCTAAACACAGGTAACAGTCACAGATCAGGTTTTAGGCACACAACACTGCTAAGAGACTCCAGGGAGGACAACTGGTCACAGCCAGGAGGGCAGGTGAGTGAGGCACAGTCAGGAGGACTGGAGAAGCATGCCTGTGAGGACTTGCAGTCTGAAATTGGTGCAGAACCAGAAGTGTGGACTGTGGTGGAAGGGGCAGTGGAAAGAGGCAACTGCAACCAGGAGGTGTCACGTTGCTTATGGTTTGAGCCCCAATTGCAGAGGAAGGCCTCCCTTACAGCTCCCACTCTCGGTCCCCTGGTAAGGTAAGAGAAGACACAGGAGTAAGGAGTGGCACAGGTGCCTGGCAGGATCAACAGACTGGATCAGCTCAGCAGACCGGATCAGTGCAGCAGACTGGATCAGCTCAGCAGACAGGGTCAGCACAGCAGACTGGATCAGTGCAGCAGACTGGATCAGCACAGCAGACTGGATTAGCTCAGCAGACAGGATCAGTGCAGCAGACTGGATCAACTCAGCAGACAGGATCAGTACAGCACACTGGATAAGTACAGCAGACTGGATCAGCTCAGCAGACAGGATCAGCTCAGTAGACAGGGTCAGCACAGTAGACTGGATCAGTGCAGCAAACTAGATCAGCTCAGCAGACAGGGTCAGCTCAGGGATAGTCAAACAGGCCGGGTCGGATATCAGGCTAGCGGCAAAGGTACAGAGAGGCAGGTAGAAGAGTAGTCACAAACAGGCTAAGGTTGGATGCAGGCGGATAACAGGATGGTCACAGGTAAGCCGGGTCTAAACACAGGTAACAGTCACAGATCAGGTTTTAGGCACACAACGCTGTAGAGCAGACAGCAGGGACCCTCTGCAACAGACAGGTTTTAATAACCGGTCTGGCGCCAACAGGGGCGCGCACGCACACACGCGTGCACCTGCGCACGCACAACAGCACCCGCGGCCGAGACCCACGAGAAGTGGAGTGCCTAATACTGGCAGGATCTTCATGACATTGCCCCCCCCCCCAAGGGGCAGCCTCCGGCAAATTTCTCGGGATGGGCCCTCTTGAAGGATTGAACCAGACTCTTAGCGTGGATGTTGCTCTTGGGCTCCCAAGAATTTTCTTCAGGCCCATACCCCTTCCATTTAATCAGGAACTGGTTCTAGTTTCCTCTTCTTCTGTAGTTCAGGATAGCTTCCACTTCAAATTCCTCCTCACCATCTACTATGACAGGGTCTGGAGGAATGGTACTTCGATTTGGAAACGGATTGGGAATAGAAGGTTTCAACAGCGATACATGGAATACCGGATGGATTTTTAATGAGTCTGGAAGTTCCAATTTGTAAGCTACTTCGTTGATTTTCCTTCTAACCGGAAATGGTCCTAAGAACTTGGGGCCCAGCTTCTTCGAAGGGCATGCCATCTTCAAGTTCACTGTGGATAACCACACCGAATCACTGGGCACCAATACCAATTCCCCTCGATCCTTTCTGTCGAAGGTTGTTTTGTTGTGCTCCTGGGTTCTAGTCATGGTTTCTTTCAAGAGTTGGTTATTGGCTGAGAAGAAGTTCATTTTTTCCTGCACTGCTGGCACCGTACATTCGTGAAGGGAATTTGACAGAAACGAGGGGTGGAAGCCATAACTGGCGAAAAATGGGGTCTGCTTGATAGCGGAGTGAATAGAATTGTTGTAGACGAATTCGGCCAATGGAAGCAGTGAAATCCAATCATCCTGTGCAAAAGAGGAAAAACAGCGTAGATACTGCTCAAGAGTTTGATTAGTTCTTTCAGTTTGCCCATTAGACTGGGGGTGGTAGGCAGAAGGAAAAGACAATTCAATATCCAGAGCCTTGCAGAGGGACTTCCAGAATCGGGAGGTGAACTGCACCCCCCCCGGTCTGAGACTATGTTGGCTGGTCCCCCTTGAAGTCTGATAATTTCTTTAATAAATACCTGTGCCGTTTCAGGGACTGAAGGAGTGCCCTTCATGGGAACAAAGTGTGCCATCTTTGACAGACGATCAACTACCACAAAGATAGTGGTATGATCTTCTGCTGGGGGTAGTTCAACGATGAAATCTAGGGATAGCATCCTTCATGGCCTGTCTGGGACAGGCAAAGGTTTAAGTAGGCCCCAAGCCTTGGTTCTATGACTCTTATTTCTGATACATGTAGTGCAGGAATCTACAAATCTTTTACAGTCCTCCCGTAACTGAGGCCACCAAAAGGTACGTTGTACCAAGTCGATGGTTTTGGTTATGCCGAAGTGCCCAGCTAGTGCATGGTCACAGTTCTAAATACAGGTACCCGTAGGTCCTCAGGGATGTAGATCTTGTCCTCGTACCAAAGTAACCCGTCTCTGGCCTGCAGTTTTGGTTCAGAGGAAGGCATCTGCCCCAGAGAAGCTTGTTTGAGTCAGGAAAGTAGATTTTCCTGAAGCAGAAGAAAATTTCCAGGAGCGAGGATGGTATCCGGAGGGGAAATTTCTTTGGATTTGTGGAACATCCGTGACAGAGAGTCAGGCTTTGTATTTTTAGAACCTGGGCGATATGTAACATGGAAGGAAAACCTGGAGAAAAAGAGCACCCACCTGGCATGTCGTGGCTTCAGTCTTTTTGCGGATCTCAGATATTCCAGGTTCTTGTGGTCGGTGAATATCAGAATTGGATAGGAAGCTCCTTCCAGTAGATAGCGCCATTCTTCCAGTGCAGATTTTATCGCTAATAATTCACGATGCCCCACGTCGTAGTTCTTCTCGGCTGTTGATAGTTTACGTGAGAAGAAGGCTACAGGGTGAAGCAGGGCCTTGGCTCCTTGTCTTTGGGATAATATTGCTCCTACGGCAATTTCGGATGCGTCCACTTCCCGAACGAATGGCAGGGAGGAATCTGGATGTCTCAAAACGGGGGCAGAGGTAAAGAGCCTTTTGAGGGTCTCAAAGGCTTCTTGGGCCTCAGAGGACCAATGGAAATGGGTTCCCTGTTTGGTTAACTGAGTGATTGGTGCAACAATAGCGGAGAACCCTTTGATGAACTTGCGATAAAAGTTGGAGAATCCAATGAATCGTTGGATTCCCTTTTTGTCTGCTGGTACTGGCCAGTCAAGAATGGCAGAATGGCAGCAATCTTCTGGGGGTCCATCTTGATGCCTTTACTGGAGATAATTAGACCCAAGAATGGTATACTCTCCTGCTCGAATTGATACTTCTCGGCTTTCGCATACAAACGTGTCATCGAAGCTGGGCCAGCACACTCTTGACATGCCTGCGATGGGATTCAAGGGAACAAGAAAATATTAAAATGTTGTCTAAATAGACGATAACAAATAAGTCCAAAAAATCCCGGGGATCATCTTTTATAAAGTATTGAAAAGTGGCAGGGGCATTGCACAACCCGAAGGTCATCACCAAGTACAGGAAGTGCCCAAATCGGGTACGGAATGCGGTCTTCCACTCGTCCCCGTCCTTGATACGGACCAGATTGTAGGCTCCACAGAGATCGAGTTTGGTGAAGACAACAGCGGCCCCCCAGTCTCTGAATTAACTCTGGTACTAGAGGAAGAGGGTAAACGTTTTTTGCTGTAATTTTATTCAAGTCACGGTAATCCATGCAGGGTCGGAGGGTGTGGTCTTTCTTCTCAACGAAGAAAATGCCCGCACCTGCTGGTGACGTGGACGGGCGGCTAAACCCCTTCTTCAGGTTCTCATCAATATATTCTTTTAGCCTCCCTTGCTCTACCTCTGTTAAAGGAAAAACCCTTTCGATTGGGATTTCAGCTCCGGGAAACAGTTCAATGGGGCAGTCATAGGCTCGGTGGGGGCCCCCTGTTTACTGAATATATCAAGAAAGTCATAGTAAACTTCAGGAATGGCCTGACGTAATTCAGATTCTGGGTTCAGACATAACAAGGTAGATGGCCTCGGAGAATCAGGAGAGCCGCAGAACTGCTGGCAATAAGGTGAGGAGAAGGTAACCTTCCCTGTGGCCCAGTTGCTGGCCGGATTGTGGGCCTGAAGCCAAGGCATACCAAGGATTACGGGAAATAATGGAGAGGAGATTATGTCCATTCGTAGAAGTTCTCGGTGGGAACTGGAGATGAGAGCAGGTAAAGGAACAGTCTCTTGGACTACAGGGCCAGATTTGATGGCAGTCCCATCGGCCAGATGAACAGAAAGTCTTAGGAAGGAGAGGAATCTGGTGTTTGGCAGCGAAAGATGAATCCATGAAACAGCTGCATGCTCCGGAATCAATAATGGCGGGTGTTTGCAAAGTCTTTCCTGGTAGCTGAAATGAGATAGAAAGGGCAAGGTGAGATGAGATCTTGGCTAGAGGATCCGTGTAGTCATAGAGAGACACTTATGAAGTTTTAGGGGGAAGTTTCTGATGTAATGTCCGGATTCTCCGCAATAAAGACACAGGTTGTTCATTCGACGTAGTTGACGTTCTTCTGGGGTAAGAGAAGGACGAAGGACCCCAAGCTGCATGGGCTCAGGTGCATCAGAAGTGGAGACTGGTTGAGCAGTAGGTGCTGGATTCCGATAACTCGGGACCCTTGGAAGCATCCAGGTTGGGTGAGAAAACCCCGTAGCTTTTTCGGCCCTTCATTCTCTTAAGCGTCAATCGATCTGTATGGCCAGATCGATCAGCGCATTTAAAGTCTGTGGTATACCAACTCTAGCAAGTTGGTCTTTCAGGGAATCGGAGAGTCCCATGCGGAACTGATGACGTTGAGCAGCGTCATTCCAGTTCGTATCTGCGCTCCACCGCCTAAATTCAGCCACGTAATCCTCTACTGCCCTTCGTCCTTGCTGAAGGGCACACAAGGCGGCTTCCGCAGTTGCTAAAAGCTGAGGGTCTTCGTACAGCTGGGCCATTGCGTCAAAGAAGGTAGTGAGGTTGGTTAAAACTGCATCCTTCTGTTCTAAAAGGCGGTGAGCCCAGGTCTGGGGGTCTCCGGTAAGTAAGGACACCAGGAAGCCCACCTTGGTGGCCTCCAGAGAGAAAGTCCGTGGTTGAAGTGCGAAGTACAATTCACAGGAATTGTGGAACGCCCTAAAGCTGCTACGATTCCCGGAGAACCTCTCAGGTGTGGGGACTCTAGGTTCTGGAGGCAGCATTACGACTGCGGGTGCAGGTCCTGTCCTGGCTGAAGAAGTTGATGGGTGAGAAGTTCCCGGTTTACTGGTGGGACTGGATAGAACTAACACCCATTCTTCCAGCCGGGTGTAGCCTTGCTGGAGGTTCTTAACTGCCTCAGTCAGTCCTGCCAGATGTTGACAGAGTTCTTCCATAGCAGAGGCTCCCTGCTTGGGCTCAGACATGGCTGTCTGCTTCTGTCACGTACCTGATGGTTTGAGCCCGAATTGCAGAGGAAGGCCTCCCTTACGGCTCCCACTCTCGGTCCCCTGGTAAGGTAACAGAAGACACAGGAGTAAGGAATGGCACGGGTGCCTGGCAGGATCAACAGACTGGATCAGCTCAGCAGACTGGATCAGTGCAGCAGACTGGATCAGCTCAGCAGACTGGGTCAGCACAGCAGACTGTATCAGCTCAGCAGACAGGGTCAGCACAGCAGACTGGATCAGCTCAGCAGACAGGGTCAGCGCAGTAGACTGGATCAGTGCAGCAGACTGGATCAGCACAGCAGACTGGATTAGCTCAGCAGATAGGATCAGTGTAGCAGACTGGATCAGCTCAGCAGACAGGATCAGTACAGCAGACTGGATCAGCTCAGCAGACAGGATCAGTGAAGCAGACTGGATCAGCTCAGCAGACAGGGTCAGCACAGTAGACTGGATCAGTGCAGCAGACTGGATCAGCTCAGCAGACAGGGTCAGCTCAGGGATAGTCAAACAGGCCGGGTCGGATATTAGGCTGGCGGCAAAGGTACAGGGAGGCAGGCAGAAGAGTAGTCACAAACAGGCTGAGGTCGGATGCAGGCGGATAACAGGATGGTCACAGGTAAGCCGGGTCTAAACACAGGTAACAATCACAGATCAAGTTTTAGGCACACAACACTGTAGAGCAGACAGCAGGGACCGTCTGCAACAGACAGGTTTAAATAACCCGTCTGGCACCAAAAGGGGCGCGCGCACACGCAACGGCACCTGCGGCTGCGACCCACGGGAACTGGAGCGCCTAATACTGGCAGGATCTTCATGACAGGGGGGTTGCCAGGGCCTGAAGAGGGCTAACTGGGATCTGTAGCCTAGTTAGGGCAGCTAGCACAATGACTTTTCTGCTACATCATTGGAGCCCGCGATCCCAGCCTGCAAAGGGCAATTGCTGAGGCCTGGCCGAGTCAGTGTGAGGCCTAACCAACAAATAGTACTAGCTGTCCCTGGGGAACCAAGTGAAGTTCTGGAGGTGACTAAAGGTAATAGTCTGCAGCAATTGGTGTGCTGGTGGAGTGAGGAGTTATGAGCTTCAAGCAAGTTGTGCAGGAGGAAGCTGAAGGAGTATGTACAGGGAGTGTACATAGTTGTTCCAAAACCAATTGCTATTAATCCATGCTGGGCATCCCATATCTCCTATACCCATCCAAGTTATACCCCTCAATAAAACAAAAACAACAAAGTTCACTGACTGCTTTATGTCTTTATGTCACCCTGAGAGTGAATACAGGGCTGGGCAGGGTGACAGACAAACCAAATTTCTTAGCAGCTCCTATGGGGGTACAGCTGCATTAGTATATATATATATATATATATATATATATATATATATATATATATATATATATATATATATATATATGTATATATATATATATATATATATATATATGTATATATATATAAAAACAACTCCAAATCACAAGAATGGGGGAACAGCATCGCAACAGCACCTCCCCTCATTTATTTCGGGGCGGCTGGGGCCCGATCTCAACGCATCGGCGCCATGCATTTTTTTTTTTTTTTTTTTCTCCATCTGACGCCTACAGCTTTGATGAGTAGACATCCACTGAGTTACTCTCAGCTGTGATTGCTCTCTCGTCTCTCAGCTGCCAATGACGTCATGCATGACGCTGGCAGGGACCCGCCCAGGGCCAGAGTATATCAGCTGGGACCGACAGACTGACGGTTCACTCCCTCACTGTGCTTCGCTAGGAAGGGACCGCTCTGTTAAGCAGCCACTATTCAACACATGGGTAATTAATATATATTTTTATCTATTTTTTTTATATATCTTTTTTTCTGCTTACAGTACACACATTCCCATCCTCTCACCCATTTACCTGGCGCACGACACTCTCTATTTTCACACATTTCCTAGGGATTTCTTTTTCTATCTCTTTTCACGTGCATTTTTATGCATCTATTTTATTTCTATTCCCCTTTATCATCTCATTTTTCACACATTTACTCTTTCAGATGTACCTAGTACATATTTTTTTCAGTCATTCTATTCATCCAACACGTTCTACTCTAGATTTACTTTCTTTGACACATTCCATTTTCTTCAATTTTCTGCAGATTTTCCCATTTACAACTCATTGACCAGTATATTGAGGGCTCAGGAATCAGTTGGCTGTGGTTTCTCCTGGCCCACCCTCCAATCACTTTGGGAGGATGGTCGGTGCCCTGCCTCAACCCCGGTTGAGACGGTTATATCTCACACCCTAACAGATCCCATTGCTGGCGACTCTCCTTGACTTTTGGGCTATTTTGTAAGTAGCTTCTCTATTCAAAGTAGACAATGGACATTTCTGATACGATTTTCTCTATTTGCTGGAGGTTCCACATGTATCAATATTTATGATATTCCTTTGTTTTTCTCAGTTAAATTATGCATCCCACCCCTGATGACTGGCAAGAAGCCAAGAAACGCGTCGGGTTCGCAAACTAAGGATGCCCTATCAAGCCTAAATCATATCCCTGACATTTATCAATTTTTTATCGAGTTTTCTCATTTCATGCGATTTTGTGATTTTGATTGGCGATTTTAATTCATGTATTTCTGTTATGAATTGCATATATGTATGTCCATTGATTTGTTTTACACTACTGAGTCTGCAATGATTGTTACTGCTAAATATGCTTATATATCAATTCATGCGACTATGTCTGTATCTATACTACTTTATTGGTACTGTATGCATCAAAATCATGGACTTGACTATAAATTAAATCCAATCATTTTACCTACTCACATGTATTCATTATTATTATACTTTCAATTGACATGCTTCATTTAAAGTCCCACTTGCCCCTCTCTTTTTCTTTTATATATGAACCCGGGATGGAAGCATGCCATTGATATTTAGTTATGCGACTGGTCACTTTCTTTTGTCGCCCCCATTCTTGTGTTTTGGAGTTGCTTTTATATACAGTATCTCACAAAAGTGAGTACACCCCTCACATTTTTGTAAATATTTTATTATTAGCCATTTTCCCTCATTAGTGTTACAAGGTCTCAGATGTGAATGGGGAGCAGGTGTGTTAAATTTGGTGTTATCGCTTTCATTCGCTTATACTGGTCACTGGCAGTTCAACATGGCACCTCATGGCAAAGAACTCTCTGAGGATCTGAAAAAAAGAATTGTTGCTCTATATAAAGATGGCATAGGCTATAAGAAGATTGAAGGAAAGAAACTATACCGAAGGGAGAGGCATAGAAAAAGATGCCACATATAGAGCCACAGAGATATAGTGTCTGAAAAATTATACTAATTAATTGTAACAAAATAGAAATTTATTGATTGTATGAATAAACAGTGATCAATAAAATCAATGAAAACTCCACCGTTCACCATCTAATGACAACGTTGTTAGTGGAGAGACAGATACAGATGGACTGACAGACTAACAACAATTAAGGAAACGTCTACACTGCACTTGCTATATGGGCCATAAAAGTACTGTTTTATGTATAAGCAGTGTGGCAACACCAGACGTAGGGCCAGGCAGTCCTATTATGGAATGATGTAAAAGAGCAGAAACCTGCACAACTCAAAATCATGAAAAATCATATGATTGAAAAATTATTGACAAGGTATGCTGTTGATGGCTGGTAGGGGTATACGGCAAGGAGGTATAGGCATACTGGGTTGAAGAAAATGAAAATCCATCTCATAAACACTGATATATGTTGAAATCCAAAGGACACAGGAGAGGATTGCCAAGACCCTGAAACTGAGCTGCAGCACGGTGGCCAAGACCACACAGCGGTTTAACAGGACAGGTTCCACTCAGAGCAGGCCTCGCCATGGTCGACCAAAGAAGTTGAGGGCACGTGCTCAGCATCATATTCAGAGGTTGTCTTTGGTAAATTGATGTATTAGTGCTGCCAGCATTGCTGCAGAGGTTGAAGGGGTGGGGGGTCAGCCAGTCAGTGCTCAGATCATACGCCGCACACTGCATCAAATTGGACTGCATGGCTGTCGTCCCAGAAGGAAGCCTCTTCTAAAGATGATGCACTAGAAAGCCTGCAGTTTGCTGAAGACAAGCAGACTAATGGCGCGTACACACAAGCGGACTTTCCGCGAGACTCCGTCGGACAATTCGATCGTGTGTGGGCTCCAGCGGACTTTTTTTCCCCAAAAGTCCGACAGACCTAGAAATAAAACATGTTTCAAATCTTTCCGACGAACTCGAGTCCAGTCGAAAAATCCGCTCGTCTGTATGCTAGTCCGACGGACTAAAACTGACGCTAGGGCAGCTATTGGCTACTGGCTATCAACTTCCTTATTTTAGTCCAGTCGTACGTCATCATGTACGAATCCGTCGGACTTTGGTGTGATCATGCGTAGGCAAGTCCGTTCGTTAGGAAAGTCCGTCAGAAGTCTACTGAAAGTCCGTCGGATAGACTGTCGGACCAGTCCGGTCGAAAAGTCCGCTTGTGTGTACGCGGCATAAGGACATGGATTACTGGAAACATGTCCTGTGGTCTGATGAGACAAAGATAAACTTATTTGGTTCAGATGGTGTCAAGCATGTGCGGCGGCAACCAGGTGAGGAGTACAAAGACAAGTGTGTCTTGCCTACAGTCAAGCATGGTGGTGGGAGTGTCATGGTCTGGGGCTGCATGAGTGCTGCCGGTACTGCGGAGCTACAGTTCATTGAGGGAACCATGAATGCCATCATGTACTGTGACATACTGAAGCAGAGCATGATCCTCTCCCTTCGGAGAGTGGGCTACAGGGCAGTAGTCCAACATGATAACGACCCCAAGCACACCTCCAAGACGACCACTGCCTTGCTAAAGAAGCTGAGGGTAAAGGTGATGGACTGGCTAAGCATGTCTCCAGACCTAAATTCTATTGAGCATCTGTGGGACATCCTCAAACGTAAGGTGGAGGAGCGCAAGGTCCCTAACATCCACCAGTTCCCTGATGTCATCATGGAGAAGTGGAAGAGGACCCCAGTGGCATCCTGTGAAGTTCTGGTGAACTGTATGCCCAAGAGGGTTAAGGCAGTGCTGGAAAATAATGGTGGCCACACAAAATATTGAAACTTTTGGGCCCAATTTGGACATTTTCACTTAGGGGTGTACTCACGTTTGTTGCCAGCGGTTTAGACATTAATGGCTGTGTGTTGAGTTATTTTGAGGGGACAGCAAATATACACTTTTATACAAGCTGTACACTCACTACTTTACATTGTAGCAAAGTGTCATTTGTCACATAAAAAGATATAATAAAATATTTACAAAAATGTGAGAGGGGTACTCACTTTTGTGAGATACTGTATATGTTACAATTAAGGAGATTTTAACCAGATTTGCTGTCAACCAGAACTTTCTTTGCATCTTGCATACATGTCTTTGGTGCGATGTGGTGCAATTTGAGCCCATTCAAAATGAATGGGCTCATATTGCACCTCACTGAATTGCATGTGAATTGCACAGGAATACAGTGCAGTTCCTGTGCGATTTACGTGCGACTTATAGTGTGAACTGAGGGTAAGTGGACCTTGTATTTTATTCCAGGATTCACTTTAAGTTCTAGGATGGGGATACTAAACAGGGGAATGCTGGCTGTCACTAATGCTGGTAGCAGGCTTCAGCAAGCTCTCAACGAGCTTTAGGCTCCTTTCACATGGGCTGTCCAATCAGGTTCGCTTGTCAGTTTTTCAAGTGGACCTGATCGTACCCTCTAGTCTCTTCTATGGAGCAGCGGATGTCATGGGACACATCTCCTGTCCACTAAAAACAGACAGATGGTAGTCCTATTCCCCATCCGTCTTGCAGATCAGATCAGATGGCATTGGATGGAAATGGACAGGCAGTCCGTTTCCATCCGATTGCCCCGTAGAGGAGAGCGGAACTATGCAGAGCAGACACGGACCTGTCATCTGCCTGCTCAGAGGGGATCAGCGGAGAGGTCCCCCGCTGAGCAAGCAGATTCTGCTTAGTGGAGGCGCCCGTGTAAAAGTGGAGCTGACCTTAAGGAAAGCCTACTACCAGCTGTGTAAATTGACAGTGAGCATTCCCATTGAGATCTATGTTTTACCTCCCCAAACAGGAACTGGTTTGCTTTAAAGGCTTCAACCATACTGCTTCATGAAAGCTTGCTGTAACACTGCTGTTATACAAGCTGAAGCCCATATGTACAAGCCCTTAGAGGCTAAAGCCTTGTACACAGTCTGATAGTTGGATGACCGAGCCTCTGATTTTTGTCAAAAGCACGTGTGCAGGATTTTGTCTAGCATACTAACTATACACAAATAGTTGTTTGACAAACACGAACGTAGTGACAAACTATGAGAGTATAAAGAGGAAGTTCATTTCTCAAGTGCCACCCTTTGGGCCCCTTCTGCTAATTTCATGTTAGTAGAAGTTTGGTGAGCGTTGATTCGTGATTTTCAGATCGTACAAAACAAATGCTTTTTAAAATACGTTTGGCATAACTACATGCAAAGCAGCTTCATTATCATCCCATTAAAGAAGATGAGAATTTTGACATTTCATCAATTGCCGCGTAACGAATGTTAATTCTAGATTACTAACAGTAGTTTACAAGACCAGACTCTTCCGGGTCTTTCCTTGATTCCGAGCATGCGTGTTTGTACTTTCGACTTTTGTGTGACAATTTCTGTACTGACCATCCGAAAATCAGGCTTTGAGTTCACATCAGACAAAAATGTTATAGCCTGCACATCCAGCTTTTGTCTGATGTAAAAGTCAAATTGTCTGTCGAATGCACCGTACTAACGATCCGAAAATCTGCAGACAGCTCGTCTTCAGACTTTTCCTTCTGATTTTCGTACCGCGTGTATGAGGCATTAAGCCTCGTACACACGGTACAATTGTTGGACAACCGAGCGTCTGATTTTTGTCAAAAGGGCGTGTGCCAGGATCTTGTCTTGCATACTAATGGTACACAATTGTCGTGCCACAAACACAAACGTAGTGATGTACTACGAGGAATTTCAGCTCTTGAGCACCATCCTTTGGGCCCCTTCTGCTAATTTCGTGTTTGGTCAGCATTGATTTAGAGCATGCGTGTTTGTACTTTCGACTTTTGTGTGGCGGATTTGTGTACTGACCATACAAAAATCTGACGTGGAGCTGTCATTTGACAAAAATTTACTAGCCTGTCATCCTACATTTGTTGGCCGATAATTGGAAAACAATTGTCTAAAGGAGTGTACTAACGGTAAGAATTTAGGACAACAGTCTGTCAACAGACAATCCCCTTTCAACAATCAAACTGTGTGTACGAGGCTTTAGAATGAATCAGATTATCCTGTCATTGATTACACAAGCAGGATAAGCAGTCAGGATCAGTGGTGGTGCTTCCATATCCATAAGGGTGCACGGGGGCCGCCCCCTCTCTCCAGCCACCCCCTCTATGCCCAATGGATAGATTCATGCATTGCATGAATCTATCCATGACCGCCTTTGCCACCCCCTATTTAGGCATCCGGCCCCTTTTCGGGTGCCGGGCACCTGAATTACAGAGAGTGAGTATTTTTTTGAAGCACCTGTATAGAGCACCTGTATAGAGCCATAGGCTCTTATAGGCATGAAAAAGGGAAACAGCGTGCTTGGCCCTCACAGTTCACCCAGCTGTGTTAGAAAAGCGAATAAATATGCGCTTTCCTAACACTGAACTGCCTCTCCGCCAATCAGGTGCTTGGGTCTGTTACTTATCACCTGATTGGCTGAAACTACAGGCACCGCTATTGGACGCCTATCAGGAGGAGAGGACGGGTGATGAGGATGGCAGGAGACGCATGAAGGACCCCGCTTGTTGCCGTCACCCGCTGCCCCACCAAGACAGGGTAAGTGCCGGGCAGACGGCGAGCGGGCGGGGGTCACACTGGCGGCATTCAAGGGCACACTGGCGGCATTTGATGGGCACACTGGTATCATTTAATGGGCACACTGGCAGCATTTGATGGGCACACTGGCAGCATTTAATGGGCACACTGGCGGCATTTGATGGTCACACTGGCAGCATTTAATAGGCACACTGGAAGCATTTGATGGGCACACTGACAGCATATGATGGGCACACTGGCAGCATTTGATGGGCACACTGGCAGCGTTCGATGGGAACACTGGCAGCATTTGATGAGCACAGTGTCTGCGTTTGATGGGCACAGTGGCAGCATTTGATGGCACAGTGGCAGCATTTGATGGCACAGTGACAGCATTTGATGGCACAGTGGCAGCGTTTGATGGGCACAGTGGCTGTGTTTGATGGCACAGTGGCTGCAATTGATGGCACAGTGGCTGCAATTGATGGGCACAGTGGCAGCGTTTGATGGGCACGGTGGCAGCATTTGATGGCACAGTGACAGCATTTGATGGGCACAGTGACTGCATTTGATGGCACAGTGGCTGCAATTGATGGGGTTTTTTTTCAAAATTTCTTTGCGCCCCCCCCAAAATTTTGAGCACCAGTCGCCACTGGTAGAGGTCATTATTTTTACACAGCAAAAGGACCAACATTGTTCTCCTTCCCCAGAGTTCAGATTTGAGGATAAGGTTCCAACATTTACCCTCAGTGTGCAGTTTCTTGAAGGCAATCAAGGGACATAGGTCCAACCCCTCTATGTTTATAATCTACTACTACTGTTTTTTTTCTTTTTTTTAATTAAATCATTATGGGAGTGTAAGGGGTTATATCTGGTTGACCAACACCTTTTTTTGTATGCAGTTGTTCAATGCTTCATAGCCTAGCAATTTCTGATTATACTGATCCTTGATTTAGGATTTTATGGTGAGTACAAAAATCCTGTTTTATTACTATCTGGGTAGCTGTTGGAGAGATTCTGCTCAGACTCTGCTCAGAATCTCCCCAATGGGCACCCAGACAGGGATAAAAACGTTTCATGGGATCTAACCTGTTCACAGTCTACAGTCTACTAAAAATTGATGCTTTGTTATAGATGCTATTCCATTGCCAAAAAAACGATCCTTTAAAAGTCTCAATATTTTAATTAATTCATTTTTTTACAGAAAGAAAACAAAAACAGAAAACTCTCTGCTCACACTCCACCAAAAATAGATGTTTTGTTCTATTCTGCTGTAAAAAAAAAAAGTTCCCTCAATGGTCTCAATAGTTTGCTTTTTTTTTTTTTTTTTTTTTACAGAAAAAAAACCCAGCAAAACAGTTCAATCTAAAATTTATAGCGAGTGTATACAAATAACGATTTAAAAAAAAAAGTACAAAATGAACATCCCAATCCAAAAAATGTTTAGACACCATTAAGAGAATGGAAGTGTTTGTGATATTGGAAGATGAGAGAAATAAAACCAGGAAATAATGCACACAACAAAGGGCTCCTTTATGAAGTTTAATTTTATATGGGTACTTTGTATTGATTTCCAAACATTTGTAGATCTTGTGTGTCTATACTGATTGGACCTTAGACCAATGTTTCTCAATCTTTTTTAGGTCAAGGCACTCTTTAAAATTATGCAAAATCTTGAGGCACCACATTCTAAAATGTGAAAAACTAAGCCAATAGTTTTACATAACACAGCAACATTCACACACATGGGATACCCAATGTTACAGGTGATGGATTTTTCCAAAGCAAATACACCTTTGCCCATTGGTACTGACTAGTACTTCAATGTTTCTCTTCTCCCTTGGTTTTCCCACATTTCTCAGCTAATGTAACCCCAGTGCTGACACAGGAGGGCAGGGGAGGGATAAGCAAGGATGCTGTGTAGGTATTTGACGCCTTCTTTATTATCTGATGACATAATTGGTTGTTAGGATGCTGGCGGCTGGAGGATTGTAATGTGGCACAATGAATACCTGTGGCTTTGTGTAACTTAAAGGCAGACTAGATCCACCCACTTGCTTGTATACAATTTCGGGGTAATTTTTAGGCTTTTGCCAAGGAACCCCTGAAGAAACCTGAAGGCACCCTGGTTGAAAAAAGCTGCCTTGGAAGATGGTAGACCCCTAAAAGCTTGTGCTGAAAATGTAATTGCTAGTGCAAATGTAAAAATTATGATAGACAGTACTCAACTGTTAAGCTTATAGTTTGAATCCACATTTATTCCTTTATAAACGTGGTGTGTTGCCTATTATTATCGTCTATATCGCCCACATTTGTTGCCAGTCATCCTGCTCTTAAAGTAGTTATAAAGCTTTGTGTTTTTTTTTTATAAAAATAACAAACATGCCTATACTTACCTGCTCTGCGTAATGGTTTTGTACAGAGCAACCCCGATGCTCTTCTTCTGGGGTCCCCGCCAGCCCTCCAGGCCCCTCTTCTTCATCAGGTGCCCCCAGGGAGACTCCGCATGCGCTGGCTCCTGAGCCCCACTGCTGCACATGCATGAGTGCCCCCATGGGAAGCGGCTTCCTATGGGGGCACTGGACAGGGAGGAGGGGCCAGGAGCGCCAATGGGGAACCAAAAAGAGGAGGTTCGCCACTGCTTTGTGCAATTCCGTTGCACAGAGCAGGTAAGTATAGAGATGTTTGTTATTAAATTAAAAAAAAAAAAAAAAAACCCTCACAATTACTTTAAGGCTTTAGAACCACTTTAAGGAAAAGCCTAGTTCAGAACCCCATTTAGTCACCATATATGCTAGCCAGGATGGAGAAGTCCCTTCTAAAAAAAGAAAGATGATCTGGGAAATAAGTCAAGCCCAACAGAAATATTTCTAATGCTTCAGTGTGAAAGAAGTAAAAGCTCAGCCCTGGCTATTTTTTTACTTTTATTCCTACAGCACTATTGAAAATAGAAAAATGGAAAAAATATTTCTGGCTGTAATGCTCGCCTCCTCTCTGATGAAAGTTGAATGACAAAGAGACTGAGGACATACTTTACAGTATATAGACAAAAGTAGATAACCTGAGTTTTTAACCTTAGGAGCAAAATGTTATTGGTTACATTGTACTATTAGAGTTTTTTAAATGAAAGTGCATTAAAGTAAAAACCTTTTAACAGTCCCCCCCGCCCCCCTAATACTCACCCGAACCCGATTTTGATCCAGCGCTATGCACGTCTGCAGCAGCTCTTCTCCCCTCTCCCTGCTCTCACAGGTTTGGCTTAGAGCATTGGGAGTCATTGGCTCCAGCTGCTGTCAGTCAAAAGCTGTGAGCATAGCCCAGGGGCAGGGCCGAGTCCCACTGTCATTGTGTCATTGTCAATTAAGCTTTTCATATCGATGTAACAATTTAAAAGAGACAACGCACCAAACCAGCTATAGTGACATTTCTTCGGGTGTTGATGTATTTAAACACATTTTAGAGTGTTGCTTTCTCTGAGAGTCACAATCCTTTTCACTGTGTCAATTAATAGTTAGTCACCAAGTGCAGAAGTTTTTTTACACAATAGACAAAGCCAGTGAGGCTCCGGATCGATCACGCACAAGTGCCCCATAGGAGGCAAGGGGAGGAGCTAGGAGCGCCGATAGGGGACCTGAGAAGAGAAGGATCCATGCTGCTCTGTGCAAAACCATTACACAGAGCAGATAAGCATAACATGTTTCTTATTTTAATGAAAAATATGTAACGCTTTACAGTCACTTTAAGAAGCAAGACATTTTTTAATTGAGAATTTTACAGTTATATTGGAGACTAGAGAAAGGCTTAATACTAAAGTATAGATTGTGAGGGCAAAAAAAACACTTCTTCTTCTTCCTCCAGCCCTGGATAACAGGAAAGAATTCCCTATATATTTTGTAAGGGGAATGTGTAGGAATATAACATTAATATAAAATGAATATGAAATTACCTGAGAACTTGATATCTTTTCCTAGTTAAAAGGAATGTTTCATTACAGGATTTAATTGTATATCCTGTTCTTGGGGTGAAGCTAGAAGACCTCTGATGTCTCCATTGAGAGGACCTTGTCACCACTGTCACATAGGGGCTTGTCAGTACATACATATATACATGCTTAGGACACATGTAAATACATAAACACCAGAATTGGAAGAAGTAGCCATATAGCCCCTTGCAGCATTGCAAATGTGTATCCAAGTGGTAATTACCCCCAGTCATGAAAGGATTAAATAAAAGAGGAATCAAATCAAATGTTAATATACCAAATTTTTATTGTGTGTTTTATGAAAGTATAATTATGGACCTATACACATTTTTTCCTTTTACAACTATTTTCATATACTCTGATTAAACCAAGAGTCCTTTGGTAAAATCAATTGGCCAGAAGTGAAGACCTATTAATCCTCTCTCCCACACTTTTGACCAAGAGATTCCAAGCCTGCCCACCACGACAAGGTAGACTCTTCTAGGGCAGGACCTACACTAAACTACACTAAGCTACCCTACTGGATGCTAGTCATCGTTTTTCTAATGTTGGATGTATGTTTGTAGTAGGCCTCATCCTATAATCTGTGTGTATAATCTACTCTCTCCTAATTTGGTTGTCTGTCTGTGTACATCTCTCTAAAGCATGTACCAGTCAGTTTATGTACATCTGGACGTCCTCTGTTAGTTTTGGTCAGTGCATGCCAGTCATTGTATGTTGACCAGTGTGTGTCAGTAAATAAATGTTAGTCCTGTTTTTACCTGGGCACGTAGCCGAACTCCTCTGCAATTCGGAGTTCAACTTGCCTTTGGTCAAAAAATCTCGGTCCTCCCGATTTGAGGATGAAGGAATCACACGCTCTGTCCATCTGTGCATACATCTTCAGCCTAAAGATCTCCTCCTTCCTTTCAGGTGGAATTGGTTTTGAAATTTCTGGGTTGTTATTTGGTTTAATGCCCTCACGTGAAGCAGGCTTGAAATGAAAAATGCAATTTTAGTATTGGTGCACACAAAATAATACTCAACATGTCAAGCATTAAAATTGCAAAACAAAAACAAACTTCAGTAACCTAAATGTTCAATGTGCAGCAACATAAAAGCCCCTACAGGTCATCAGTTAAAAGTTAAGGTGCTATTAAAGTGTATTTTTTTAAATGAAAATTAAAAGATATTAAAATTATCTGCTTTTTGCAACAATACTGCACCTCCCATTTGACAGTCCCCTGCTGATGCTGTTCGCGCCTTCCTCCTCCGAGTGCCCCCTTAGCAAGTAGTGTGTTATGAGGGCACCCATGCAAGTGTGCTTCTGAACCAGGCTGTATGCATCCATAGACACACACAGCACCAGTAAGCCATGCCCCCGCACACCCTCCTCACAGGTGATTGAGGTGGGCACAGAGGCTGCAATTGATGGGGCACAGTTGGCTGAATTTGATGGGCACAGAGACTGCATATGATGGACACAGTTGGCTGCATATGATGGGCACAGTTGGCTGCATATGATGGGCACAGTGGGCTGCATATGATGGGCACAGTGGGCTGCATATGATGGGCACAGTGGGCTGAATTTGATGTTTTTGTTTCAGTATTTTTTAGAATTTTTCAGTTCGTTTGCGCCCCCCCCAAAAAAATTTGAAGCATCAGCCGCCACTGAGCAGGATCATTGATAAATAGACCCCTAAGGCCTTGTACACACGGTACGATTGTTAGAAGGGGATTGTCTCTTGACAGACTGTTGTCCGAAATTCTTACCGTTAGTACGCTCCTTTAGACAATTGTTTTCCAATTTTCTGCCAACAAATGTTGGATGGCAGGCAAGTAAATTTTTGTCAAATGACAGCTCCACATCAGATTTTTGGATGCTCATTACACAAATCGGTCACACAAAAGTCAAAAGTACAAACACGCATGCTCAAAATCAATACTCACCAAACACGAAATTAGCAGAAGGGGCCCAAAGGATGGCGCTCAAGAGCTGAAATTCCTCGTAGTACATCACTACGTTTGTGTTTGTAGCAAGACAATTGTGTACCGTTATAATGCAAGACAAGATCCTGGCACACGCCCTTTTGACAAAAATCAGACGCTTGGTTGTCCAACAATCGAACCGTGTGTGAAATGAATGTCTACACAAGTAGCATGTAGTCATAATCAGTCACACACACTTGGAACATTGTACCGTTATTGAACAAGGTTAATCACTGCTACACTTATGTAGCTTACACCATAGGAAGCCAGAAGATCCATCTGTCTTGTGATTGATTACCACTATTAGCAACTGAAGTACTTAAAATTGCCTGTGTAGATTTACCCTGAAAAATGCACACTGTGCTGATTATCTCTGCATCATCCCAGCACAGGAGTCAATGGAAATGCTCTCATAATGTCATAGAGTGTAGTTTACTCATCTGCCAAGGTAGCTGGCAAGAAACTACCATCAGGGAAATCTCTCAACAATTCCCAAAAATTCCCATCTAACCTTGCCATAAAGCATTTTTCTTAAAAAAAAAAACTCTGATCCTGGCTGTAAAAAAAAAAATAAAATAAAGGACCCTTTCACATGAGCATTTAGTCTGGATTCGTCTGTCAGTTTTTCAGACAGATCCAGATCGAACTATAGTGCATGTCTATGAGCAGGCGGATGCAAATAGTTGATCATCTGTTCACATCCGCCTACATCCATTTCTATTCAGGTCTGTTTTTTTTTTTTAACAGGACAAGGTTGCACCCTTTTCTCTCTATACAGATCTAAATGAATGTAAACAGATGCAGTTCGTTTACGTCTATTCTGTTTTGTTCATTTTTAGGCAAGAAACATTTTTTGCATATATGATTGGTTTCTGCAACAATAATAAAAAAAAATCATACAAAAACAGATGTAGACTAATGTAAACTGAACTAAAGTGCAAACTGATGTAAACTGAACTGAACTAAAATTGATTGTAAAGGCTTTTTTTTTTTTTTTTTTTTAGAAATAACAAACACTATACTTACTTGCTCTTTGCAATGGTATTGCACAGAGTGGCCTTCTCTTCTGGGGTCCCCCACCGGCGCTCCAGGCTCCTCCAACCTTAAGGCTCCATTCACATAGTTAGGTTGAAAAAAGACACAAGTGCATCTAGTTCAACCATAAAAATAAATAAATAAAAAATAATATCAAACAATCCCATATACACAATCCTATAACCACAGTGGATCCAGAGGAAGGCGAAAAACCCCAGTAAAGTCTGATCCAATTTGGTACAGCTCATCAACAGCCGAAAAAAAAGGGTTAAATGCGCCCGCAAAATGCCACTGCAGGGGCGCTTTGCCGGCTCTTCGGCAGCGCTGCCCATTGATTTAAATGGGCAGGGGTGCTGTAGAAGCGGTAAATACACCGCTCCTACAGCACCTCAAAGATGCGGCTTGCAGGACTTTTTTTGGCATCCTGCCAGTGCACCGCTCCAGTGTGAATGCACTCGGGCTTTCACACTGGAGTGATAGGAGAGGCTCTTTACAAGCGCTATGCAGGCCCTTTTTTTAGCGCCTGTAAAGCGCCTCAGTGTGAAAGCAGCCTTAGGGTAAGGTGGCATGGTTGCTCTTTTTATTCAACTAAGATTCTGAAGCGTCTTTTTTAAAATGTATGGTCACACATTTGTCAGTATAAATCATAAATAATTGCAGTGTTAAGGAAACATAAACGTCAATGCAATAAAACAGTCTTAGGCCTGGTTCACACCTATGCATTTTTTAGTGCGCTTTCAGTTTTGCAAAAACACACTACAGTCCATTTAACATGGTTTCCTATGGATGTAATACACATCTGTGCATTTTATGGAAAGGGCCAGGATTTTTTTTTCTGGTTTTTGGTTCCATAGATCAGTGTTTCTCAACTCAGTCCTCAAGGCACCCCAACAGGTCATGTTTTCAGGCTTTCTATTATTTTTGCACAGGTGATTTGATCAGTTTCACTGCCTTAGTAATTCCCACAGCTGTTTCATCTGAGGGAAATCCTGAAAACATGACCTGTTGGGGCACCTTGAGGACTGGAGTTGAGAAACACTGCCATAGACTTCAATGGTTTAAAGATGTGTATTGAAAAAACGCAATATGCACACTGCAACCTGCACAAGTGTGAATCAGGCCTCAATAGATAATCACTGACTAGATGGAAAGATCCCCAGAATTCAACACTTTACCATAGTAATTCTATTAAATGAAATAGAAAACATAGTGAATTTATAAAAAATAAATAAACACTAGGCGGTAAAAATCTATGCCTATTTTCCAAGGTAGAATTAAGGGTGTAACCTGACAAACTAAACACATCCTCTACACAGGCTGTTTGTTGATGAGGGAAGACTCTATTTAAGCAAGCACCTGGGAAGAGCTGCTGGCCAGTCACTATGGCTAGCTTCACAGAGGAGGCAATGGATAACTACATGTATTCAGGGTATAACCCTTATGCCTACAGGTATATCAATCCTAAAACTAAAGGCATGAACTGGAGGCAAAAGAACTACATGACCAATTATGGTGACTCTGGGGAGTATTTTGACAACTATCAAAGGGCCCAGTTAAAGGCAATTTTGTCTCAGGTGAACCCCAACCTTACCCCGAGGCTGAGGAAGGCAAATACCAGAGATGTGGGGATTCAAGTGAACCCCAGACAGGATGCATCTGTTCAATGCTCATTGGGCCCAAGAACACTTCTCAGGAGGAGGAGTGGAAGTGGAACTGGAACTGTGAGACCGCCTCAGCTAAGCCCTGAAGTTCAAGGAAGTCCTGCATCTCCAACCAAGACTGTGCGCTTCCCCAGAACAATTGCTGTGTATTCACCGGTGGCTGCTGGAAGACTTACCACATTCCAGGAGGTGGAAGAAGAATCAGAAAATAAAGCAGAAGATGTGACCAAGCAAGAAGCCACTGAGATTGAGCACAAAGAGGTCAGCAATATAGATGGTGGGACCAAAGGGGCTACAGAGGACAAAACTGAGGGCCAGCTGACTACTCCATCTCCTGGGCAGACAAGACTGAGATTCCAGGCAAGTAATCTGTCTCTGTAATAAGGCATCAGGCGTGCATTAAAAATGGGAAGAGAATTTGCATGACTTTCTCCACTACTTTAAATTGACACGTTGATATTAAAGTAGAACTATAGGCAAAACCTTTTTAATTTTGGATAGCGCCCCCCCCCCCTTTTTTTTTTTTTTTTTATTATTCTTCCATCCATGTCCCATTGCAGAGATTTCTATTCACTTCCTGTCCCATAGCCAAACATGAATTCCTTGGGGTCACCAGAACTAGAGTCCCCAATGGAAGATTTACTTTTCTGAGGACAACCCAAACTTTGGGATTTTCTGTTTCACTTTTGATGATAAAGGGAGCAAATCCTGAGTGGAGGCACAGACAGCAATAAAAACTGACAGGTGTTCTAATCCCCCTCCACTCTGTCCAAAACTAGAAAGTTTTGCCTTTAGTTGCACTTTTAATGCTTAACTATTAATATATGCTGCAAATGAGGTTTAACCACTTGCCTGCCGTCAAATGACGGCGGGACAGCTCTCATTCTGGATGGACATCATATGGCGGCGCCCAGAACGGCTGTTCTCGGGCGTACGGCGATTGCGGCCGCGCTGTGTTGGTAGGACATGGCACGACCCCGATCTCTGTAAAGAGCCGCGGCTTTAACCATGTGATCAGCTGGTCACATGTAAAAATGGAGATGCCGATCAGTGGTATCTCCTCACAGATCTAGGCATGTAATCGGGGCACTGATCAGTGCCCTGATTATAAAGTGCCAGCAGACACTGCCCATCAGTGCCAAGTAGTAGGAAGGGGGGTTTAAGTGCCCTGTATTGAAGTAGTTAAAGCGTATGCCTTCCCTCCTCACCAACCTGCTAAAGACATTTGAAATGATTGAGGCTGGGTTCACACCGATGCAGCAATCCCTACGCATCCAGTGTGGGTTCCTGCATCGCACATGACTCGCAGGCAGTTCACACTGCCCTATTCAAACTGCTGGGATTGTCAATACAAAGTTAATGATACCCCCAGATCGGTTTGCATATTGCAGTCCAAACTGTCAATTTAGACAGGAAATTTGCATGGGTGTTAACACGATTCTGGTGTGGAAAAAGATGCACAATTTTGGTCTGAATGCTATGCAAATTCAGCCATACAATCTGTGTGGCTGAGTTTGCATTGCACAGACATCACATGTGAACTGCACAGCAGTACAAATCGCATGCAATGTCTGATCGCTCTGGTGTGAATTGGCACTGATAATGAAGTCCCAACTCCAGGAAACCTAAATGCTGCCTTGCAATGGGAAACTAGTTCCTTTAGGGGGGGCAGAAAATTTACCTGATCCTCTAGTCACCTGGCAGACTGTGCTCCCCCATGCACTAGCAGTGGACTGTCCCTTGATGCCCTCGATCCAGTGTAGGAATGTGGTCGCTACATTAGTTTTGATGACCGAGGATCTTAAAGCGATAGTAAAACCTTGTTTATAGAAAATAAATTAAAGTCATACTTGCCTGCTCTGTGCAGTGATTTTTGTGCAGAGCTGCCCAGATCCTCTGTCCCATGCTGGCACGCCTGGCTCCCTTCTCCCTGGTGGGGTGCCCCCACAGCAAGCAGCTTGCTGTGGGGCCACCGGAGCAGGCGTTTTTCCAAGCCGCAGCTGTGTCCATTTACACATGGAGCCGAGCTTGGGCCCTGCCTCCTCAGTCTCCTGATTGGCTCACTGGTTGCGATTG